>NW_017673506.1:47680-63114 GCF_001879085.1 Nicotiana attenuata | reverse complement strand
AGAAGGAGTATCCATACTGGCATCTCTCACATAAGCTAAGTACGCATCACAACCTTTCTCAACCATACGCTGAGCCTTAAGGAAAGAAATAACTCTACTGGGAGTGTGACCTAAAGCACCCCTCCACTCAACACGCGGTATACCTGGCATGGCCAATGTCACGGTTTTGGCGTGATAATCAAGAATAGCATAATGGGGCGACAACCAGTCCATGCCCAAGATAATATCAAAATCAACCATGATGAGCAACAATAAGTCGGCTCTGGTCTCAAAACCACCAAGAATAACCAAACATGACCGGTAAACGCGGTCCACAACAAGAGAATCTCCTACAGGAGTAGAAACATAAACTGGGGAACTCAAAGAATCCCGAGGTACACCCAAGTGTGGGGCAAAATAAGAAGACACATAAGAATAAGTGGAGCCTGGATCGAACAGAACCGATGCATCTCTGTGACAGACCAAGATAGTACCTGTAATGACAGAATCGGAGGCGATAGCCTCCTATACGGGCTGGAAGAGCATAATATATGGCCTGGCCTCCCCCTCGAGGGAGACCTCTACCTCCCCGACCTCGACCCCTAGCTGGCTGAGCCGGTAGAGTAGCAATTGGCACTGGGACCATAGCCTGAGAGCTCTGCGGGGCCTGCTGTGGCTGAGGAGTCTGGCAGGAGGTACCACCCCCGTCCGTGAGGTCCTTGGGGCCAATCCCCTCACCAGTACTGGCGTGTGTCACCACACTCAAAACCAAGCCTCTGCGAGGACATGGCAGTTGTGACTGGCTCGGGCCAGGTCTGCTGGACTGACCACTGGAAGCACCCCGTGCAGGAGGCGCACTAGAGACTGGAGGTGTATAATAAGGCTCCTAAGGCCTAGGTGGAGCTGGAATACCACTGGCTGCTGGAAGAGCTGAATGAACGGGGCGGCCCATATGACCCCTACTATGACGACCTACAACAGGGGCACGGGCACCAGAATAATGGCCCGACTCTCGAGACCTCTTGGCCTCCCTCTCCTCTCTGTCCCTAGCATGCATACCCTCAATCCTCCTAGCAATGCTCACCACCTGCTGGTAAGATATATCCATCTCTAACTCACGAGCCATGCTAGATCTGATGCTGGGAATAAGCCCCTCAATGAACTGGCGAACCTTCTCGCGAACCGTAGAAACCAAAGCTGGTGCATGTCTAGCCAAGTCGATGTAACGGACAACATACTCCGAGACAGTCATAGTACCCTAGCGCAAATGCTCAAACTCCGCGCGCCAGGAGTCCCTAAGACTCTGGGGGACATACTCCCTCATGAACATATCTAAAAACTGAGCCCAAGTCAGGGAAGCTGCCTCATCCAGACTGTCTAACTCATAAGCACGCCACCACTGATAGGCGGCTCCTCGAAGCTGGAAGGTAGTGAAGGAAACCCCGCTCGATCCTGATATGCCCATAGTACGGAGAATACGGTAGCGCTCCTCCAGAAATCCCAAGGCATCCTCCGATGCTAACCCACTGAATACAGGAGGATCATATTTCTTGAACCTCTCAAGTCTCCGCTGCTCATCCTCTGAAGCCGCTGCCCTATCCTCGGGCTGAACTGGCACTGCAGGCGGCGCAGGAATAACCTCTAGGGCCTGATCAACATGCACTCGCTGCTCAGGAGTGCGAGCGGCGGGAGTCTGTGCTCCTCCCCCGGCCTGGGATGTGGCTGCAGCAAGGGAATGAAACCCTGCCTGAGCCAAAGTGGTGTACATGCTCATAAACTGTGCCAAAGTCTCCTGGAGTGCTGGAGTAGTAGTGGCAGACGTATCAGGTGTCTGGACTCCGGCTGGTTTTGTTGGTGGTACCTCGGCGGCAGCTCGCGTGGGTGCTCTGGCTGCACCACGAGCGCGTCCTCGGCCTCTACCACGGCCCCGACTTTTGACGGCTCCAGTAAGGGGCGTGGGTGCCTGGCCATCTCGAGTAGCACGTGTCCTCACCATCTGTGAAGCTGCCTCATCCAGACTGTCTAACTCATAAGCACGCCACCACTGATAGGCGGCTCCTCGAAGCTGGAAGGTAGTGAAGGAAACCCCACTCGNACCCCGTACAGGAGGCGCGCTAGAGACTGGAGGTGCATAATAAGGCTCCTGAGGCCTAGGTGGGGCTGGAACACCACTGGCTGCTGGAAGAGCTGAATGAACGGGGCGACCCATATGACCCATACCATGACGACCTACAGCTGGGGCACGGGCACCAGAATAATGGCCGACTCTCGAGACCTCTTGGCCTCCCTCTCCTCTCTGTCCCTAGCATGCATACCCTCAATCTTCCTAGCAATGCTCACCACCTGCTGATAAGATATATCCATCTCTAACTCACGAGCCATGCTAGATCTGATGCTGGGAATAAGCCCCTCAATGAACCAGCGAACCTTCTCGCGAACCGTAGAAACCAAAGCTGGTGTATGTCTAGCAAAGTCAATATAATGGACAGCATACTCTGAGACACTCATAGTACACTGGCACAAATGCTCAAACTCCGCGCGCCAGGCGTCACTAAGGCTCTGGGGAATATACTCCCTCGTGAACATATCTGAAAATTGAGTGCAAGTCAGGGAAGCTGCCTCATCCGGGCTGTCTAACTCATAAGCACGCCACCACTGATAGGCGGCTCCTCGAAGCTGGAAAGTAGTGAAGGAAACCCTGCTCGATCCTGATTTGCCCATAGTGCGGAGAATACGGTAGCACTCCAAAAATCCCAAGGCATCCTCTGATGCTAACCCACTGAATACAGGAGGATCATATTTCTTGAACCTCTCAAGTCTCTGTTGCTCATCCTCTGAAGCTGCTGCCCTGTCCTCGGGCTGAACTGGCACTGCAGGCGGCGCAGGAATAACCCCTGGGACCTGATCAATATGCACTCGCTACTCAGGAGTGCGGGCGGCGGGAGTCTGCGCTCCTCCCCCGGCCTGGGATGTGGCTGTAGCAAGGGGAAGCAACCCTACCTGAGCCAAAGTGGTGTACATGCTCAGAAATTGTGCCAAAGTCTCCTGGAGTGCTGGAGTAGTAGTGGCAGACGTATCAGGTGTCTGGACTCCAGCTGGTACTGGTGGTGGTACCTCAGCAGCAGCTCGCGCGGGTGCTCTGGCTGCACCACGAGCGCGTCCTCGGCCTTTACCTCGGCCCCCGCCTCTGACGGCTCCAGTAGGGGGCGCGGGTGCCTGGTCGTCTCGAGTAGCACGTGTCCTCATCATCTGTGAGAGAGTAGAAAGACAGAAGTTTAGCTATGATATCAAAAATCTCGCACGACAAGGAAATCAAATGAAGTGGAATTTTCCTAACAGTTACATAGCCTCTCGTAGATAAGTACAGACGTCTCCGTACCGATAAGCGAGACTCTAATAAACCGGCCTATGTTCCGTGACTCCTATGAACCTAGAGCTTTGATACCAACTTGTCACGACCCCAGTTCACCCTCCGTGAACTATCGTGACGGCACCTAGTCTCTACGACTAGGTAAGCCTAATAAATGCGGAAAACAACTGATCTTGCGGAATAAATAATCAAAAAGCTGAAATAACTGAGAGAAATAACATTTAGATGACGCTCGGCATAAAAACACACAACTTCTAAAATTCTGATACACTATCCCAAAACCCGGAAACTCACGGATCCACAAGCTGTGATAACACTACATAGCTCTAATCTCCAGAATGTCTAACAATAACAGAAAGTACAGAAGGGCTAAGTACTAAAAGCAAGAATAGAAGAGACTCCCCGGTATGCGGACGCGGCAGATATACCTCGAAGTCCTGTAGAATCGCCTCGCCTCAAGAATGGTAAGCCTGAGTAGAGGTACCTGGATCTGCATATGAAAAACATGCGCAGGAAGGGCATGAGTGCACCACAGCGGTACTCAGTAAGTGCCAAGCCTAACCTCGGTTGGGTAGTGACGAGGAAGGTCAGGGCCCTACTAAGGTTAAATAAGATATAAGGTTTAACAGTGTGAAATAACAGTGTGAATAAATAACACAAGATATGAAGGACGGCAACAACTATTACAAGGGCAAGTAAAACACAGTAAAAGAACACAACTCAGCTCCAAGATAACAACTGGGGATCTCCCAGGATACCGTCCTGTAGTCCCCAAATATAAATATCATCTCCAGTGGATCTCCCGGGTGCAGTCCCGTAGTCCAACTCATAAATGTGCAAATGGATCTCCCAGAATGCAATTCCGTAGTCCCAAAGTAAACATATAGTGGAGCTCCCGGATACCGTCCCGTAGTCCCAAAGTAAAAGTGCAGGGGGATCTCCCGGAATACCATTCCGTAGTCCCAAAGTAAACATGCAGGGGAGCTCCCGGGATACCGTCCCGTAGTCCCAAAGTAAATACGCAGCAACAACAAGAATTCAATCCAATCAATTTCATATCAAAGTGAAGCAGGTAATCCTATCCTAGCATGGTGCACGTAATTCAATTAAGGCAGTTAAGGCAAATAGAGCAATTTAGTCAAGTAGACATGCTTCTCTAGGCTACAGTAGGTTTAATTTCCAAACAGTGTAAGTAAGAAAAGGAAGAACACAATTCAAGGCTGTTTTTAATGAAAAACCGGATTTCCAACAATTAGCACAAGTACGCGCTCGTCACCTCACGTACGAGGCATTTCAATTACCACAATATCAATCCTAAGGGGAAAAGGTCCCCCCCACAAGGTTAGACAAGCCACTTACCTCGAACAAGTGCAAGTCAACCCGAAACCACGCCTTTGCCACGAGTATCCGACTCCAAATGACCCAAATCTATTCAATTCAATTTCATAATGTAAGTAACACTTCAAATAACCGATTCTATAATTAAATTCTAAGGTAAGACGCGAAATTAGGTAAAATAACCAAAATGCCCCTCAGGCCCGCGTCTCGGAATCGGGTAAGATTTATATTTTCAGAATCCTCATACTCTCACGAGTTCAGGCATACCAAAATTATCCAAATCCAAGGTCAAATTCCCAATCAAAAGTCAAATTTTAGGTCTAGGAACTTTCTTCCAACTTTTCCCCAATTTTAATCCCCAATCCGAATTTAAATGATGAAATTAACTAAAGATAGATGGAATATAACTAGAAAGGGTTAAAGAATCGTTACCCAAAGATCTCCTCTTCAAATCCCTCTCAAAATCGCCCTCTCCCGAGCTCCAATTCGATTTTTCAACTTTTAAAACCAAACACTCAAAATTTCATATTTTTGCCCAGCTATTTCCGCATCTGCGGACCAAAATGTCGCATCTGCGACTTTCATTAAAAAGCCTAGGAGCCGCATCTGCGGTACTTCTTTCGCAGATGCGAAACCGCTTTTGCGGTGAGACTTCCGCATCTGCGGAACCTGAAGGAACACCAAAAATCCGCATCTGCGCTTGCCTTGCCGCTTTTGCGGCCCCGCACCTGCGGAACCCAAACCGCAGGTGCGGTTATGACAGACACCAGCAATTTTTCTAAAATCTCTAACTTCAAAAATCTTTCCGAATTCATCCCGAGGCCCCCGGGACCTCAACCAAAAGCACCAATAACACCTAATACCTCATTCAAACTTTTACCAATCCTTAAACCACCTAAAACAACATCGGGAACTCGAATTAATCAAGGATTTAAGCCTAAGAACTCTAAATTTTCCAAAAATACGCTTTCGATCAAAAACCTAACCAAACCATTTTCGAATAACCTGAGGTTTTGCACACACATCCCAAATGACATGCTGTAACTCTCGGAATTCCATTCCGACCCTCGGATCAAAATCTCACTATCAAACCGGAAACTTCAAAATTCGACCTTTCGGCATTTCAAGCCTAAATTAGCTACGGACCTCCAAAACACAATCCGACCATGCCCCTAAACCCGAAATCACCTAACGGAGCTAACATAACCATCAGATTTCCATTCCGAGGCCGTCTTCACTCTGGTCCGGCGACGGACAACTTTCCAACACTTAAGCTCTCATTTAGGGACTAAGTGTCCCAAAACTCTCCGAAACTCAAAATCGAACATCCCGGCAATTCAGAATAGTAGAAATAAACTTGGGGAAAGCAGTTAATAGGGGATCGGGGCGTAAATTCCAAAAATGACTGGCCGGTCGTTACAGTTAATGTTGGAATTTTGGTTTATAGAGACAATCTGGGCCTCATTGATAGAGTGGGTAGTGGTTTGAGATGTATGTTTAAATAGGGTGGTAATTATTGAGTCTATTTGCATGCCTTGATTGCTTGAGGGGGAAGATATTTTATCCGGATTTGGGGTGTTCATAGGGTTAGGCACGTGTTTTACTTCATTGGCCATTTGTGCATTTAATGGAAGGTTATGGGACAGGTGTTGTGGGTCCAAATCTTCATCCATGCAAGTAGTAATATTTTCTAGAAGGGTATTAGAGTTGTTTACTTTAGTGGTTAAAACCACTGCCTCACACTGAAGATGGGAATTAGGGTGAGAGTTAGAATTGTTAATAATGTTATTAGGAACGTTAGTTGAGTGCATGAGATTTAATCTTGCCTCTGTAGAGGAAGGCACGTAGTCTTGGTTAGTTTCAAAGTTGCCGCATCCTTAGATTTGTCTTCTAAGAGTTTTTTTGAGTTTTTAGTTTCTTTTTATCTATTTCTATGGGCGGATTCTCCAAATCCAAAAATCTATTTTCTCTGGTAACGTGACTAACTGAAGAAGAAGCCTGATCATTAGAGGGGATCTTTGTCTTAAAAGATTTTTGATTGCTATTAGGATTATAGTTAGCATTAGTGAGTTGAGAACGAACAAACGTACCTGGAACTTCATGTGGTGTAGAATTAACTATACCTGGCATAGGGCCTGCCACATTCTTTCTCCCATTGGCTTTTTTTTTTCCTTGTAAAACTGACCGTCTGCCATACTGCTTCATTCATTTCTTGGGTATCAATGCTGGCACTGGATTGGGGAGATGAATGGTTTAGCAGTGTTGGTGTCCTGACAGGCATGGGTTTGATATATAGGCATTTCATTGATATGTGACCTAACCTCCCACAAGCTTTGCAGAAGAAGTTCTCACCCTCGTACTGGATATTTTGCTTATGATTTTCAATGTGAATAAAGGGAATAACTGGTTCCTCAATTGGTAGTTCGATACATAATCTTGCATAACGGCCCCGTAAGGTTGAAGATGTACATGCATCTCTTTTTAATAATCTCCCAATGGTGTTGCCTATTTTCTTTAAAATGATACTATCATAGAACTCGGTTGGTAATTGTGGTAAACGAACCCAAACAGATGTAAGAGTATTGTTTGCTTCTGTTGCTACAAATTTTGGTTTCCATCTTTGGACTGAGAGGAAATGTCCAAAAATGAACCACGGACCATAGTGAAGGACCTTAAACATGTGTTCCTCACAATTAAATTTAGTGATGTAATAGTCCGCCCCTAGATCGATTAAGGGAAAATTTTCATGGATTTTCCATATTTCTTGAATTTTTCTTTTTAGAAGGTTATGCTGGATTCTTTTGCCATAAAGCTTAATAATGACTGAGAATCTCCACGATTGATAGATACGGTTTTGTTCTTCTAAAGAGAGGTGAGTTTGGTGTCCCTCTATAGGAATGAAGATTGTTGGTGGCTGACTTGATCCTTGTGCTAATAATGGATGATTGTCAAGAGTGGGGTTAGAACATTGATTAAGGAATCATGCTCACCTGCTACTAATTTATCTTTGAAACTTGAACCAAGATTAATAGACATAGAATACAATGAGTGGATTTAGGGTCTATGTGAGGTGGTTCGGGAGGGATTTGGTTTGATTAGCTTAAAATTGCATGGCCACTGACCAGGTTGGGCAGTTGAAGAATGAAATATTTTCTATTAGTGAGAGGTTGGAGAGAATTTCTAGAGAGCGATAGTGAGGAAAGAGACGACGTACAAAAGGTTAACAAATCAAACACAGCTGCTCATACTTCAATTCACCGATAAAATGCGCCCATTAAGCAACATCAACAGTAAAGAGTGTATCACACATTGCGAATTATAGCAACTGATTTAAACTATAGATTTAAGTCAAAAATGCAAAACAACCCTCAAGATACTTTATTCTTAGAAACTCTAGATTTCTTTTTTAAATACAGTACCGACATATTCAGTCAGGATTCTTCTCTTCACACTCCTGCCTTTCTTAGAAACACCAACAATATCACGTCAGTTTTCCGGCAAAAGTTTGTATTTTTTTTATTTCAATTTAAAGGTGTTAATCCATTTTACTAAATTAATTAGAGGATTAGCTGAGTCCCGAGCTACAACACTACGTACATCATTATCCAAATATTACCCCAAATTGCAACTTTATAGAACTCGAAGCAAACAAGTGGCAGTCTCAAGTTCTCAACAAATAACAACTTAATTTCTCAACAAATAACAACTTAATTAAAAGTCGTAGTAAACATTACAGAATAAGAATACGCAAAATTCATCGATGTCACTAGAATATCGATACAATCAAGAATGGAAAAGATAATGAGAAATTACAAAATAAAAACTCCCTAAGAATTTATTGGTGTCTCTAAGAATGATCCAAGCTGTAGTATCTACCAAGAATTCAAAGTGGTCAATTCCAAGAATTGTTGGCCAATCAGAAAATAGCTGTGAAAAACATAATTATTCCAAAGCCAAGAACGATGTTCATCTTGGAGAATGCCATGGTTTGAGCTGCATTTTTATCTTTGTTATCAGATGTAGGGCTTGAG
Source organism: Nicotiana attenuata (assembly GCF_001879085.1). NCBI lineage: Eukaryota > Viridiplantae > Streptophyta > Magnoliopsida > Solanales > Solanaceae > Nicotiana > Nicotiana attenuata. The sequence goes on along the minus strand of NW_017673506.1, from coordinate 54,396 downwards.
GCAAATCCTCCTGAGTTAAGAGATAAAGGGTTAGAAAATTGATATTCTTATACTGTCGGTGCATTTTAACTTGTTGTAATAAAAAATCTGTATTATTTTTAGGTTATTAATCTCACTTTGTTGTAATAAGAAATTGTTGTCCAATCAGTAAATAATTACGAAAGAAGTGAATTAACAGTACTGTAAAAATATGCAAGACACAATATCATTTTCGTTTACATATTTTAAAATGATTATTTTAAAGCAATCTTTCTGTGGCGGTTGAAATACTTTTTAGAGAAAAAGGTAAACATTAAATTGTTCAAGTACAAATAAATAACTTTACCAGGTGAAAGAGCAGGAGTTAATTCATCACTTGCTGTTGGAGCTGCAACTGGGATACCTAAAGCTGAAAATCAAATTATTAAAACTAATCCGTCAGACCCAACGTCCAAGTCGGAGCAAATTCTTTTTTTCGCTTGAGATTCAAGATATATATATATATATATAGAGACCAAAAATTATAAGTTTATAGAATATAAGTTTTCTTTCTTATGCAGTTTGCAGACAGGGCGGAGCTACAATAGTGAGTGCGGGTTCGAGCGAACCCACTGACTTTTTGAACCATGTATTTGTATTGAAAAATTTACAGCTTAAATAAAAATATGTCACACTAAACCCAGTAACAAAAGGCATTCAGTAGTAAGGGCTGTGGGTTCTCATGGAAAGCAGCAGGTTCGAGTCCCCTAGAATGTAATGCATTTTTTGGTGTTTTTTACCCCGTTTTCTTCTATTTTTTGTCAAAAAAAAAGCACAAATAATTATAAAATAGAACGAAACGTCAAAGCTCTAAACAAAGGAGCCTAGCTACTGGTTTCCTCGCAAAATCAGAATTATACTTTTCCATTTTTATAAACAAACGCTCCCCTAAAATACTAAAACAAAGAATATGCATCTTCACAATTATGCACCCAAATCAAAATAAAAAAATAAAAAAAATGAGGGTTTGTTGTTTAGTACTCACATACTTCAAATACCGCCTCTGTTTGCAGAAACTAGAGAACAGTAATCACATCCTAATTACTAAAAAGAAAACAAAAATTAAGTATAAAAAGTAGTACTATATTGTTTCGGTTTAATATCTTTGAATTCTCACTGTATGGGGGTTATAAATGAGAATGTTTTGGTGAATGTCTCAATCGACCCATAAAACTAATATTACATTGCTATTTAATAATATTATCTACAAGAGTTATCACATAAGAGCATAATAATAAAGTAATTATGTTGCAGGTTTTCATTTATTTATGTGTTACATGGTTAATACTACTATTTAATCGTGATTGATGTAACTTATTACCTACGGATAGACCTCGCATTGCATTCTTAAAGAAAATTAAGATAGGAGAAAAAATAGAAATGGTGCATTTATGATGAGCCTCCCAAATCTGGCTGGAAGTTGTGAACCAGCGGACTATTAATGAAGACCATCAATTGGGCCACATGCTCCCCGTTCGCAATGCACTAAGAGGTCGTTTGGTAGCTGGTTAGAAGAAATGTTATTCATGTATAAGGAGTAACATAACTTATACCATGTTTGGTAAGCAATAATTATTTTGTATAAAATTCTGCATAACTAATACCATGTTTGGTTGACATTTTTCAATTATGCATAAATAATACATGTATAAGTTATGAGTCAATCTGTGTATTATTTTATGCGGGGTAGAAGATGGAATAACTAATACATGTATTAGTAATACATGGATAAAATACTGAAATGACAAATTTACCACTATCACTTTACACATAAGGCTTCCTTATTTCTCTGCCAACCCGTCAACAGGTTTCACTTGCTTTCACTTGCCAACTATATACCTTGTCTTCTCTCATTTTTAAAGAACAAACTAGCAAAAGCAAACTGGAGAAGCCACTAGAAAATGGAAATACCAAAACTAAGAAGTGAAAATCAAATATGTCTAAACTTCACATAGTTCAGTAGTATGACGAAGAAGTGAAAGTAACACCCAAAGTTCCTAACTAAATTGTTTCCTACATAAATGGAAAGAGAGAAAAAACAATGCAAAAGAAGGCCAGGGGTATAGTTGTAAACAAGTATTTTACTTTAAAATTTATATAATGTATATCAATTTCTAATACAACAAACCAAACATTCAAAGAAATAATCTCTGCATAACTAATACCTGCATAACTAATCCCTGCATTACTTATCCCTGCATAACTAATCCCTGCATAACTAATACATGTATAACTAATACCTGCATAACTCTAACCTGCAAGCATTAGCTCTATGCATTACTAATACCTTATTTGGTCAATTTTGTTAACATGTGTATAACTAATACTTGCATTAGTTATACATCATACTTGGTATTATCCTATGCATAAGTAATGCATAGAAAATCATGGCATTAGTAATACCAAGGCTATTAATGCATACATTAGTATGGTTAAAGACAAAATTGTCCTTAAAGTCCCTTAAAAGCTAGTAGAGAATATGGAGAGCATTTTTGTAAACAACTATTTTTCTTAAAAAATATACAACGCATTATAATTTTAATACACCACACTAAACAGTAGATAAGAAGTAATATCTGCATAACTAATGCTTGCATTACTAACCCATGCACTACTAAACCATGCATTACTAATACACCTTATTCCGCACTATTTCTATTTACCCTACCAAAGGACCCCTAAGTTTGTTCAGTATACGGTTTCTTGACAACAATTTTAAACAAGGAACTATATCTCAAATTTACCTTTACTATGCATAACTGATCTTAAAACTGGTGCAATAAACAAGAGTATAGTTAGTATTAGAGAAAAGAGAAGGGATACCTGCGCAAGTGCTAACTGGTGGAGTTTCTACACTGCAGATATTAGGAAGTTTAAGAGCCCTACTAATATCAATCTGGACACCAAGTTTATCAGGATCACCAAGCAATTGGCACAAGCAAATTGGGTTACTATCCACTAATCCAGCAAGTTCAGGGCAACACTCTTTATCTGGCTTAGTCAAGTTGCTTCCTTGTTCTACAAATGTTAAGCAACTTGACATATTCACCAACACTGACAAGCAATCCAACCCGGGGCTCGGAGCGGCCGGGGCCATCGCCATCGATGGCCCTGAAGCCGCCCCCATCGGTGATATTTGTGCCTCGCCGGATGAAATTAGAATTGAAAATAGGAGAAATGTGGTGGCAATGGCGCCTGTAATTTTGGTTGTTGAGGCCATTGATTTTGGTGGTGTTAGAAATATGTGAGCAATGAAGTATAAGCAGTGTCTGAGATATAAAGAAGTAGTAGTACTAATTATTGAGGTGTCTTGAATAGGGAAATGTGATAGCTAACTTTTAGGTAGCCCAAAATTAAATTTTCCAACACCTACTACCAGACTATATATGTTTTAATATTCTGCATTTATTCTTTCCTTTTTCTTTTTCTTTTCACATTCTCTATACAGTTTATGGCACTCTGGAAAATATATATGAAAAATATGGTCCACCTCCAGTGATAAATCAATGAAGTGTTCTCATGGTAAAGGGCAATTGCTCTTCCTTCTAATGGACGGTCAAATCACACATTGATGTGGGTGAATGAGTTGAGTGCTAGACGCCGCGCGCACAAGGAAATTAAAACTTGTATCACGTACCCTTCTACGTTTTTATTTTATATGCCTTACTTTGACTAAACATGAAGTTAAGATTGTACATAAGATTTTTGAATCTTGTAATATTAAAAAGTGTGTAACATATTAAAAACAATATATGAAATATTTGTGATTTTAAATATGACATGTCATTTTTATAACGAAATATTTGGAACTAAAACTTACTATATGTAGAAATGTGATATTTTTTTTAATGAACAGACTAAAACACATAAATTGAAATGGTGAGAGAGTAGTATATTCATTCCTAAAAAGATAAATTAAAGAAAAAAGAATGTCCTCCACCACCCACACACCCAAGAAAAGAAAGTGAGGAACAAGAAACTCGCAAATTAAAGGGGTTGGGAGTTGGGCGTTTGAAAACAAGAAGAATGTGCCGCTATGGAAAAGAAGAAAGTTGCATGGCATGTAGGACAGAGAAAGCTTTATGCACAAGAAGCTGGAATTCTTCACTTGCTCTTTTGATAACTTGTAGCTCTATCTTTTCTTGCAACACTAAGCATGTATGGCCAGAAAATGAAAAAAAAAAACAAGAACGAGTTTTTCTTTAAACGTACAATATGTATTTTCTATCTTTCTAGAGATAAAAATTACTATATGACTAGTTACGCGTACCCAATGTAAATTTTCACTTGTTGAATAGAATATACACGTAGGTTCAATTGTTGACCCAATAATAATTGTTACTACGTACTCCTTCCGATCCAAAATAAATGATCTTTTGGCTTTTTCTTGTGGTCCAAAATAAGTGATTTTTCCAGATTTCAAGAATTAATTAATTATTTTTTTCCTACATTGTCCTTGAAGTAAATGGTGTTGGAATATGTGTTAGGAGTGTTTATGTGAGATAGTAAAAGTTAATATGGTCAATTCCATTGCTAATTAATGCTAAAAGGTGGATTTCTTAACTTGTGTGAAAACATCCAAAAAATCACTTATTTTGGACCGGAGGTAGTATATATTATTGTGTGTATAGCTCATGAATGTTGAAGTTGACTTGTCCAAAGATAGTGGTAAAGCTCTGATCTCTTTTTTCCCCCTCTTTTCAAGAGGATAAGGGGAAAGGGAGATCTTGTCTCAAACAATTCCCCTCCTTCAATTTTTATAGCAATTGTTCACAAAGAATGCGTTTAATTACCCTTTAAATGGTGAAAAGCGTTGGATAAAGAAAAAATTTATGCACGAGAATTGGTCTACTACGCCACAGTCAAACTGAGTAAACCTAAAATGGTTCAGATAATTTCTTCTTATATTCCCTTTTCAGGCCCTTTTTAGGGTTGTGGGTTTGAGTAGATAAAATGTGTATAGAAAAAAAGTGTTAAACAGGAGAATTTGAAAGGCATACTATATATAAACGTCTAGCGTTCCTTGTACACCAAAAAAAAAATTGGTGGAAATATTCTAATATTCTCTAACAAAGTTACAAGGAACTTCAACTAATTCAAGTGACAGCGTAAGATATCCAGAAACTTTGAGGTCTTAAAATTTATGTAGTCCATAGGTGGCGTTATTTGGTTTATTTAGGTTTTGAAATTTTAATTTCAAGAATTTTTTGGGGAATTTGTGATCTTTCCTTTTCTTCATATCATCTCAAACGAAGATAACTACGGTTTCACTAAGGCATCACAAATTTTATTTAGCGAAGGTTGCTTCCATTTTAATGGTTTATAACCATTTTAGTGCAGTTAATTAAAGCTTCAGTAATCCCAAAACTTTCGTAGTAGTTATCCAGGGAACATCATCGTCAATGCAAATTGATGGAAAAAAATACTAACATTTTAGCCATATTATTTACGGAAAATATATTTGGCCAAACCAAGAATGGCCCAAACGTCCCAAATGGGGTATAATGGTAACTTCGCACGGCTTTTGAGGGCATAATAGATATTTGCGCATTTTCGTTTTTCATGTATACCCTTTGGCAGATTTTTCGTTTTAAATTAATTTTTTTCAACAATTCTCTCTCACTAATTTAATTGTCTTACCTTCCCAAGATGCATGCTTCATCAATTTCTATAAAGCACATATACATATACTATACTAATTAAACGAAATACACTAAAATTTACATATACTATACCAATTAATCGAAATACACTAAAATATACAGATAATATATTAGAGGAAATACGTTTAAAAATTAGAAAAGATACGTATAAAAATTAAACTACTAAAGTGGTCACTTTCTTACCCTAAACACTTAATATTTGGCCGAACCTAAAAAGCTTTTCCAGCCCCCTTTTTTCTATCTTTGTTTTCTCCTTCTTCATCTCTTATCTTTCTTAGGGTTAGATTAAGGAATGGACCACAGGAAGAGGAATAATGCTTCAAAAGTTTATGTAGTGTTTCGTGGTAAGAGGCCTGGATTGTACAACTCTTGGCATCGGTGTGCTCCTATGGTTATTGGTGTCAAGGGCAGCATCTTCAAGGCCTTCAAAACGTATGATGAAGCCATAACAGCTTTTAATGAGTTTAGAAATGGATCTCAAGCTGATAATATATCGGCATCGAAGGTGTATGTGGTATTCGTGGTAAAAAGCCAGGATTATACAACTCTTGGTGTGAGTGTGCTTCCTTGGTTATAGGTTTCAAAGGAAGCATCTTCAAGTCTTACAAATCTTATGATGAAGCAGTAGCAGCATTCAATGAATTCCAAAAAGAAAATGTTTACAGTGAAGAACAATCTTCAAGTTCGTGTGTTGATGAAAGTGCTATGTCATCTGTGTTGTTAGCTGGAATGTTTGTAGGGATGAAAATTTCAAAAAATTGTTCAGTTTGATTATTGTTTATTTTGGTTATTATCAGTTTGATTGTTTAGTTTGATGTGTTACTAGTTGCCGCATTCAATCTCTGTAGAATAGATGCCAAAGCCTTTGTCTTTTGTACTCCATGTTGGAATGAAATAAGAATATAATTTTTTTTTAAAAATATTTTGAAATGAACTGAATGTTTTAATTTGTCTATATTGCTGGAACCTTGTAAGTGCCAAAGTGTTATCATTTTGAACTTGTTTTAATCCCTACTACATTGATTCATAAGCACT
>NW_017673506.1:29936-47655 GCF_001879085.1 Nicotiana attenuata | reverse complement strand
CATCAACTATCTTCAAGTACTCATACAACTATCTCCCTGAGTTCAGTATGTGCTATTTTGCATCTTGAAGTACTAAACTATCTTCATAAATTATTGACAATACATTTTTCTATTTGTCCCAGTGTTGTTGTCAAATAAGTTGAATGTGCTTATATAATTTGGAAAATAAATTGACCAATTTTAGAGTTACTTAATTATCTTTACAAATGTTATTATTAGTACTTTCATTTCATTAGGCATCAAACACGAACAGTTGGAATATTGAAGACAATAGGACTTGTTTTGTTAACTTTAATCAAACGATCATTATTGCCTCGCTGTTTTTAGAAGGGTTTTCTATACCCTTTTATTGTATCATCAAACTCTATTCTTGCTAATACAAAACCCCAGGTAATCTGGAAAAAGTTCATAAAAAATATAAAATATAAAAAAGATTCAAAACATAATAATAATAATAAATTCCTTCATTAATACGACATTGGGGTTGATAACATCACCAATACTAACTTGAAAAATAAAACCATCAACATAGGGGCCGGGTAGAAACTTCATAGACGAACAAACACATAATAAAAAAAGAAATGAAATAAATCTTCATAATGCATGGACTACTCAATATGCGGTTCACTGAAAGGAGACTTTGAGGTCTTGGAGGCAGACTCGGGTATCACTAGTGATAAACAATGATAGAATTGCTCTTAGCTCCACTATGGACGGATGGTGTGGGCATATCGTCAAGCATAGTTATAGATCGAAGTAAGGGGATGCTCTTCCAACATGACACTCTTGAGGTAATCAATGCTACTATCACGAACCACCCTCTCAATCAACTCTGTAACCTCACGCTTCAGCTTGGTGTAATCACGCTTCAGATCTTGGTACAAATGTTATGACTCACAGGTGAGCCATGCAGCGGTTGTTCAACATGTTTCTTTGTCGGGTCTTATCCATCGTTATGCTTAGTAGTATTTCTAGTTTGATTGTCTTATGTAGGTCTAGCATATTTTTCAGAAAAATATATAGGGAGGATTATAATCTCTTTCCACTTCCCGGTAGGAATTAAAGTCTCTTTGTAGAGACCCTATGCAACCATTACACTTCCCAATAGCAGCCCCTTCCACTCCTCCATGCATCCATTGCACTACCCAGTAGCCTCTTACACTCCTTCATGCAACCATTACACTTTCCAGTAGTATATTTCACTCCTCTATGCACCATTACACTCCTCAATGACTATACAGATTGTTTATACAGATTGTTTTCGTTTTATTTTATTTTTTAAAATTCTGCCATATAGTGGAAGTGCACTTCATAGGTTTTATCTCATATAGTCTTACCTTAGAAGACTTGATTAATCCATGTAAAGATTGTATAATTGGCCCACGTGAGTATTTTTGGTTTAATATAAATATATTTTTTGATTAGGTTTAGGTTTAGGTTTAGGTTTACGTTCTTTTTTGATTTAGGTTCGTTTAGGTTTACGTTAGGTTTAGGTTTTGACTAATGGAGCAAATTAATGTCGATTTTTAAACTTTTTTTGGAAAAAAGAAAATAATCTTCATAGTCTTGTTCTTGTTTGTAAAATGATAGGAAAAAATTGGGGGACTTTTGCACTGTTTAATGACTTCCCAATTTTAATTGACTATTTATAAAACATTAGTCTTCTTGAAATAAAAAAAAATATAAAAAATAATAAATGGAAAAAAACACAACAATATTATAAAGAACAATCATATGAATCCATTACTACGATCCATTTGAATGTCATCACATATAACTAAAGAGAATAAAATTATCAAGCTAAGCATTAGTTAATCTAGCTCTTCAAACAGAAGAAAATTCACACCCCTGATGTAGCCTCAACTAGTTCAAAGAGCAGGACATTCCTTTCTTCAGATTTTATTGTCGACAACAAATTGTTTCCACCCATTGACGAGTCTTCTACGAACACACTTTTGAGAAGTCACAGCCCACTCCTTCCCATTACATTCGAAGCATGTTTTAACGAAAAGGAGAAGATAGCCACAGAATCTCTTTGGAATTAAACTGAAGAACATAACTGTATAGATAGTGGTTACGGTCATGCCTTGGGATAATCAACAATTTACTCAAATCATTGAAAATTTAAGAAAAATAAAATTACCAGAAAATCAACGCTTTAATGTACGAATTTGGGCCACCTTCATTCCGAACCATGGATTAGAATTCTTTTTCAATCCATACGTTTAGCATTCATGTTTTATGGTATCTATTTTGTGTTTAGAGAGTTGGAGATGTTGTTCTTGTGTTTAAGAGATAATATAAAGAGTAAAAACTTTCAATTTTCCTCCAATTTAATTTTTTCCTTTTCCCTTTGTTTCCCTCCGAAATTATGGTATTTAACATTTTAGTCAAAAATTGTCTTCTTGTTTTCCCTCCTAAAAAAGAAGCTAGAATACATTAGGTCCTAAAAGTATCAAGATTTCCCTTTTATTATGATTAGGATTAAACCAATAAATATATATATAATTATATATTTGACTATTATATAATAAGGTAATATAATATGACCTTAATTTAATGAAGTTATATAAGACACCTAATTTATATAAAAGATCGAGTTTACTATGAATATAATGACTATTAATTAGGCTTTAGGCTATTACTACAATCTATAAGCGAAATGGACTTAATGGTTGATATAGGGCCGATACGTATGACCTTATAATGAAAAAATATAGAACGATCAATTATTGTGAATCGCAACGATTAATTATCGTACGTCATACGACTAAACCATATTAGTGGTAAGGACTTATATAGTTGCTATAGGCCGATACGTATGAACCTTAATATAAACGGTCTATTTATATAAACGGTCGACATTACTACGAACTACAACGATAATTAATTACCTTATTACAATCAATATTGTGCAATAACTTATGTGTTGCTATAGGCCGATACGTATGCAACCTTAATATAGAACGGCTATTATATAAACGGTCGACATTACTTACGAACCAACAACGATATAATTAACCTTTACTACAACCATATTTAGTGTTAATGACTTATATGGTTGCTATTTAGGCCGATACGTATGCCCCTTAATATAAACGCCTATTATATATAACGGTTGACATTTACTACGAACCACAAACGAAGTTATAATTACCTTACTACAAACCATATTAAGTGTAATGACTTCTATGTTGCTATTTAGGCCGATACGTATGACCTTAAATATAAACGCGCTATTAATATAAACGGTCGACATTACTCGAACCACAACGGATATAATTACCTTACTACAACCATTATTAGGTTAATGACTTATATGGTTGCTATAAGGCCGATACGTATATGCCCTTAATTATATAAATGGCTATTATATAAACGGTCGACATTACTACGAACTACAACGATTAAACTTACTATACAACCGAATATTAGTGTAAGAACTTATATGTTGCTATAGGCCGATACGTATGAATTAATATAAACGGTCGACATTACTACGAACCAACAACGATATAATTTAACCTTACTACAACCATAATTAGTGATGAAGGACTTTATGGTGCTAATAGGCGATACGTATGCCCTTAATATAAACGGCTATTATATAAACGGTCGATTACTACGAACACAAAATGAATAATTACCTTACTAAACCATTATAGTGTAATGACTTATATGGTCTAGTAGGCCGATACGTATGACTTAATATATAAACGGGTATTACTATAAACGGTTGGATTATTACTACGAACACAAACGATATATTACCTTACTACAACCATATTAGTGTAATGACTTATATGCGTTGCTAATAGGCAGATATCGTTATGCCCTTAATGATTAAAACGGCTATTATAATAAACGTCCGAACATTACTTACGAAACAACGATATAATACCTATAACAATCATATTAGTTGTAATGAGCTTTATAGGTTCTATAGGCGATACGTATGCGCCTTAATATAAACGGCCTATTATATAACGGTCGACATTATAACGAATCCACAACGATATAATTACCTTACTACAACCATATTAGTTGAATGACTTATATGGTTGCTATAGGGCCGATACGAATGACACGTTAATATAAAAGGCTATTATATAAACGGTCGATATTACTATGATACCAAACAACGAATATAATTTACTTTAACTACAACCATATTAGGTGTAAATGACTTATATGGTTTGCTTAGGCCATACGTATGCACTTAAATATAACTGCTATTTAATTAAACGGTCGACATTACTGACGTAACTACAACGATAATTACCTACTTACAAATCATATTAGTGTAATGACTTATATGGATAAAAATGTAAATGATGGAATTAACCTTTTTTTTTTCAAAAATGTAAATAAAGTAGATAAAAATGTAACTACTGGTTTAACCTTTTTTTTAAAAAAAACACAAAAATGATTTGGCTTGATTGGAAAAAATTAGAATAACACCCTGTTAAAGGTGAGATTCGATCTCGAGACGCCTGCCTCATTCATTAACGCTTACTTAACCAACGAACCGATTATAACTTTTGATGCGTTTGTAAGACGTTCAATTTATATACATTTGATAATTCTAAATGAGGTTGTATAATATCTACATTGGAGATTGTTTAATCGATCCCCCAAAATTCGCTTTTGGGTTTGATCCGCCAATTGGTCTTTTTTGGCGCTCCATCATTCAAAAATTTCAACAGGTTCTTGCTTCTCCTCTTCTTCTTTTTCCCATAATCGTAATCTTAAATTTTCGTTTATTCCTACTCTCATCAGTTACCTATAAATCATAAGCTTAATATGATGGCTCCAGTCGGAAGAAAAAATTGCATTAGAACTTTAACCTTTGGATACTAGGCAAATCTTTCCTATGATGTGTATTGATCATAATTCTTTATTACGGATGCCTTACAACGGATGTTTGTTAGAAAACAACGACATCTTATCAAGAGAGACAATGATATACTTGGGTGAGTAATTCTCACAACTATACTCTTGATCGAACCCTTTGGTTAAAAATTGCACCAACCGTGTTACTTTGAATACTATAATCCGCCATTTTTTGAAACCTCATCATCGAGGACGTGTTAAACACTTTACCTCTTAATTCCGTATTCGGACAATTTTTCTTATTTTATATTAGTTGTTAGGGTTTCTCATTGAAAAATGGCTATTGAACATCTCAATATTGAAATTTCCGAAATTATAGGACGGACACGCATACATAATTGCCCGCTTTTATTTTTCAAATGTGTGCTTTTGATCCGGCTCACCTATCCTCTATGAAGATTGTTCAATAAACCATCCGACATGCCTACAAGGATTTTGATAGGTTACTTTGCCTAATGCTATACAATCGTTACAATCGAGTACACATTGTTTGGACCTTAATCTCTCAGTGCTCCGTTTGCTTGCGGGCAATTGATTTGCTTTCTGCTTCAGATTAATCAGTCTGGTTGGGTCATGTTTTATTGATGCCCCCAAATTGAAGTCGCCTTGGACTTCACAGTCAGAGTATGGGCTTATCATTTTGATAGAAATATTTCCTCTTCGTTGGCACAGTATCGTTTGCCTTTTTAGGGGAGGCTTGAGTCCTGGAAGCACAATACGCTGACTATACTAGGGTTCTTGAGTCTTTATCTGCGGTGGAGCATCTCCATTTGGATAACCATTTGTAGCTCAAGGTAAATTGTGGCTCATTAACTTCAGTTCTAGTGCTTTTTCATTAGATGGATTATATTGTGGTTAATGTGGCCATCATTTTTTATTTGGGAGTTCCTTCTAGTTAATGGATGCTAGGTGCAGGAGAAGATGTACCGACTAAATTTCCCCGTTGTTCTTGTTGGCTGTGTCAAAATATCTTACCTTTCTGGTCTTGATATCTCGGATGAATGTGTATTTACGTTTGTCAAGATCTTTTTGCTTTGTCTTTGATGAAAGCTCCCATAGTTTAAGAACATATGAAATCAAGGTTACTCTATTACTTAATCATTTGGTTATATTCTGTATTCTCCTCATCGATAACCATTATTGGTGACTTCTTAGGTGCTGAAATCATTTGTGTTTTTTTTTTAAATAAAAAAAAATATTTCGTAGGTGGAATTCTTTATTGTGTACTCTATGGGCACTTGTGATAACATTCGATTTGGAAGCAAGTTTTGTAGAAACAACAATTCATCAACCTCAGAAAACTTGTGATTAGGAGGCTTGGAGGATAAGTTCCTCACATGCAACTGTTGAAGCTTCTCTGTGGCAAAGTCCTCCGGCTCTTTGCGAATATCACAGATCGCAGGCGTTGACGAATGGTAGATTATAAAAGTTCCTCAGACATTCAGCAATTGAGAATTCTGAATTTAGGTGTGCATCACCTGTAGCTGAATTGTATTGAATATTAGTATAATGTGGTTTTTAAACAATTATGAAAATTACATTTTGGACAAATTCTGGTACATGGATTGGTTTTGAATTGCGTGTTTTGACAATCCTGCTATGCCATATTTTGGACAATTTATGTTAGCATGGCGTGTTTTGACAATCTATGCTATGGCTCATGTTTAATACAAGTTTTGTTGGCTATTTAATTTTATTAATGTTTCGTGATGTGAATCTTTCATAATGCTCATGTGTGTTTGTTCTAACATGACTGCTTTAATGCTTCAGCTTGAAGTCACTAAGCATGGGTATTTGTTTAAATGTCCATTAATGCTTAAGCTTGAAGGCTTAAAACGGATAATATTATTTGTGCTCAATTGTTGCTTCTGAAGAATGAGTTGATTTCCTTGGCCTAGTACAGGAAGATGTTTACTAGAAATCCTCTAACTAGATCCTTGGACACTTAGTAAGAAATGCATGATATGCATTTGTTACAGTAATAAGATAGTGAATCAAGTTTAATTTCCGCTACTTTTGCCAGTAGACCATATTGAGATCATTATGAATTTGTCTACTTTCATCTTTTATTCTCAAACAAAGTTCAAAACTGTGATAAAGTATTACTGGAGTAACAATAATCCATAGATTTTATTATATTTAACATTAAGGTCACACAAAATTTGATGAACATGTTTTTAAAGATTATAGTTAAAGGATATCCATTTTCATAATTTGTCATAAATCAATTAGATAAATTCTGTATTAAAATATGAATACCGAATCGTTAGTTAAACTCTATTTAGTATAACAGCATTACATTTCTATGTTTTCTTTAATTCTAGATTTTTTGTTACAAAAATTAAATAATGTTTATACATTTATTATATTTCTTTAATTCAATATCTAAATTCTAGTATTATTGAATGGTGTCCATACCCAACATTATACTAATAATTAAGTCCATACCCTAACACACTTACACAAACTTTTAAACCCTAACTCTTACCAAAAGCCCTTGACACACCTAACAATCCCCACATCCGACAATGATATGAATCACATTCTTTTTGAAGTTCTAGTGAAGGATTCATATAACCAAGTGATTGTGATATGGTAAATGAGCTCTTTTTTTTTCATATTTAAAATTCTGTTTTTTTTAATGCTTGTGAATTTTCGACTTGGTTTTTGATAGAGGGGCACATAGCTGGGTTTTAAGAGACTGAGCACATTCTGGTTATCTAAAACAATAAAAAAATGGTTCCTAGAACGGTTAAATCCAGTTTGAAACAATGACAGACTTCTGTTGTAAAAAAATAAATTTTTAGATATCGCCCAAAAAGGAAAATCCAAAACTGTTTTTTTTTTTAAATTTTTTTCTATATTAAGTCTCTCAACCAACCCACAGTATAACATAAAGAAAATTGAGTTTCAACTCACAACCAGGCTTTGAATACTGAGAACCAGATCTGGTTTAAGCGTAGATGGTTCTTTTTTTTTTCTACTTCTTAATCCATTTGAAAAAATACAAATCGCTCCTCAATTTTTTTTTCTTTGTTATGCGAACTATTCCAAAACATTTTTACGAACACCTTCCTGAATCACAGATAGCAACAGCGGCTTCTTACATTTATATGATGGGCGAGCCTTGGTTTATGGAAATTAACATGGGTAAGCGGAGATGGTTCTAAAGGACGTTTGGAAATATTTTGTGATGAATAATAACATCAAGGCAGTGTGGTGTGGTTAATTTAACTTTGTTAGTTGGTGCGATAATTAACAAGAATTCTTGTTTGATCTTCCAATTGCACGTGACAGGCACGAGGGAACTCTCCAAGATTCCTCAGTTTGAAATTAACTAGTTATATTTTTTCTTCCCCAAATTTGTGTTTGTTTTTAACTTTTGTTAGCTTTTTTGTTTTATGTAATATGTACTTTATTTTCCACTGTTTGGTTATTATGGTAAATGTTGTATTTGGTGAAGTTTCGGTACTCGCTTCTTTTTGATTTGTCCAGTATATTCAAATTGGTATATATCTTTCATTGTTGTATCATTCGCATTGCTCTTTCCTGATATCTACAAGAACGCCTATACGTATATAGTTGGAATGTTCGGATAATGTGTTCTTTAGTTTTAAAAAACGAGTGTTTGTGTAACAAAATAATAAGATGCAGTCAAACTAAACACCAAATTTCCCTCTGAATAAAAATCAATTTGCATATTACTGAACATCATTAAATTACGACAGATTTCAAACAAAACCAGATAATGTGTGGCAAAAATAGTTGTGTTTTTTTCACTGACAGAAAATCTAGGATGTTTGATACATGAGACTTCGGCCCCCTATAAATTTGGTCACATACTCAATACACTAAAGACCTAAAACACTCACTAATAACCCCTTAGTTTACTCTAATCTAACTAGCCATGACGACATATTCTTTATTTCTTATCTTCTTGTCTTTTTACACTAGATGATATTGAAGAGAGAGATCCTCAACTTTGAAGCTGATTATGATGATTCATGCACTTAAATTCCAACCTATATTCTAAACCTACACACTACTAAAACGGTTGTAATAATGAACAGCTTCATGTAACTAAATGTGAGTATTTTAGTTTCTTAGTTTAACTGGATTATAAATGTTATGAAGTCTTTCACTTCTAATCACATTTTCTTAGTGTTAATAAGTCTCCGATAAAATGAACGGTAGCAATAAAATGAAGAAATATTTTCCTCCCATGCAAATTCAGATAAACATTTTGGTTCAAAGCACCTTGACCTATATTCAGCTTCCAATTCTTTCTCGAACTTAGCTCTTATGGCTAACTCATATTGCTGAACAAATAGCTTCAAAGTGCTTTGCCGGTTGATGAATCCGTCAAAGAAAGCATGCATTCCTTCACTTCTTTGTGTGGACAACATCCCAGCCCAAAAGTGGTTATTTAGGTATACCGGAACCCATTTCTCCTTCTCCAAATAAAGCTTATAAAACCAATCCCTTTCCTCTAAGTTATATTTTTCAATAAAATCAGTCCATCGTCTCTCAAACTCAGCAACGTTAATGCTATCAAGGACTAAAGCCTTAAATTTGCCTTTGCAATCTTACCATCAAGAACTTCGCTTAACTTCGTAGGCAACTTTGCGAATATGTGCCATATACAATATCTATGTATTGTATTTGGCATCATAGCACTGATGGCAGCCTTTATACTATCACATTGGTCAGTCATGATAGCTAATGGATGAACATTGTTTAGAGCCCCAAGCCATGTAGATAGCACCATTTTGTAACTTGTTATATCCTCACTAGACATAAGAGCACATCCCAAAAGTATGGACTGCCTATGCTGATTGACACCAACAAATGAAGCAAATGGCATATTGTATCGATTCACAAGGTATGTGGTATCAAGGCATATTACATCATGGAACTCCTCATATGCAACCTTAGAGTGTGAATGAACCCATACGACATTACGAAGTCGACCAAAACTATCCACATCTACGGAGTAGTAAAATTCCCTATCTTTTTGCTGCATGTCACTGAAGAACTTGAGTAATGATTGTGCATCCCCTTCTTGCAACTGAAGCTTTCTACTCTTCAAGATATAATTTCTACAGTCCTTTGGTGTACAACCCAGATTTTCGGGGCCACCAGCAAGTACTTCAGCGACTCTTATATTTTTTGAGGGTCTTAAGCCAGCAATATCTTTGGCTGCAAGAGTTCTCTTAAGAGACTTGCTAAGCGATTTGTGTCCAGCCATCAATCGCGATAGTGCTGGTTCCAATTGATGATTATGTTTTTTTACCACCTTTGAAACACGCCATGAACCATTCTCCTCCAAAATTCCATTTATTCTAGCACGGCAGTTCTTCCTCTTGGTAACATGCTTATTCCTTGGTTTCCTAGACCTATCACAACCATATTGCACATACCTAACAATATCACCACCTTTTTTGTTGGACGTTCTTTTGACAATGCAAAAACCCGATAATCTTGCATGTTCTTTGTAAAAATCAAACAGAACATCCTTACTACTGAACCGCATCCCAGTAATTGGACCAATTATAAGATCTTCTTCATTGAACTCATTAGGCATTTCCCTGTCCTCTCCAACTTCTCCCTCTTCCTCTAAATAATGGCCGTCATAATCATCATCATCATCATCAGCAGCAGCAGCAACAGGAGCAGCAGCATCGTCAACAGGATTTTCTCCATTATTGAAGTTGCCGTCTGAATCAATGTCGATCGATTCATCTTCATTCATCAAACTGTCGTCCGAATTCAACCCTAATGATATGTGTAATGTATTCCTTAGTTGATCCGACCTAGTTTCTAGACTGTTATTCGGGTTTAATGGGTCCAAACTAGTTTCTCGGTTAGTATTCATGTTTAGGTTAAGGGAAGTGTGGTGAATTATGTGTTTAATGAAAGCTATCTTAACATAAGTATATGGTATGATATATACATAATAGACCTTTGATCTTCCCATCCGTATAAATTGCATTTAATTAAAAAAAATATGTAATTGTATTTAACAAAAATACGTAATTATATTTTAAAAAAACGTAATTGAGCGTATATACGAAGGCTTTTTATCTTCCCATGCTGAGAGAATGATGATTTATGGGATCAATGTTTTGGAATAATCAAAAGTTATTAACTAATTTTGGAGGGAAAAAAGGGCCATTAAGCCAAACGGAAAAACAAGGGCATTACTGACATTTCACGGGTGTGGTCATTTTTGGGCCACGCTGAGTTTGGCCGTTTCACTAAGGCATCACAAATTTTATTTAGCGAAGGTTGCTTCCATTTTAATGGTTTATAACCATTTTAGTGCAGTTAATTAAAGCTTCAGTAATCCCAAAACTTTCGTAGTAGTTATCCAGGGAACATCATCGTCAATGCAAATTGATGAAAAAAAATACTAACATTTTAGCCATATTATTTAATGTGTTCCTCAATTATATTGGTATTTGCTTGCACACGAAACCATCATATTATTGGCTCCATGTGACATAATATGTACCATGGTCCACAAGGTTTTAATCTTGCAAGCTGGAAATGAGTGTATATGCCTTTAGGAATGTACTCAATCCCTTATAAAATCATACTCCCTCCGTTCACTTTTCCTTCTCCAATATTCTAAAAATAGATTTTCACTTTCACTTGCCACTTTTAGCATATCAAGAGAAAATAAATTCTTTTTTCCTGTTATACCCACAATATTAACTACTACTAATTTCAAATTATTTTCCCAAAGCCATTAAAAATATGCATCAATTAATATGGTATCATGGTAAATTATGCACTTTATTTATTATTTCTTAGGAGGTGTGCAAAGTCCATAGTGAACAAGTAAAAGTAAACGGAGGAAGTAAAAGAAAGCATATAAAAAGAAAAATAGAATGTGGAAGCATTTATTAATTTGTGTTGGATGGAGAAATGGAAAGATAAGAAGATGAGTTGTCCAATTTCGTTTCTTTTTGGAGAAAATATGGTCATCTGTCTACATGAAGGTTTTTTCTTGAGAAGGAATTATTTAAAACTAATAATGTGGAAGCATTTAATTTTGTTGGATGAAAAAGTAGGAAAGATGAAAAAATGAGCTGCCTATTCTTTGGGGGGAAAAATAGTCAAATGCGTCTAAACGGAAAAAAAAAGAAGTATTTTTTCTTGTTTCATTCTATTAACTTTTGTTCCCGCTTAACGTTCTTTTGTACTCCCTCCGTTCACTTTGGTACGTTTTGACTTTTCACGCTCCTTAAGAAATAATAAATGAAGTGCATAATTTACCATGATACTCATATTAATTGATGCATATTTTATTTGATTTGAAAAAATGATATGAAATGAATAATAAATACTGTGGGTATAACAGGAAAATAAAATATGTCTTCTCTTGATATACGTAAAGTGACAAGTAAAAATGAAAATCTATTTTAATATACATGCCAAGTAAAAGTGAACGGAGGGAGTACAAGAATTATCTCGGGTGATGACTTTAATTTAATGGAACATAAATACCCTCGACAGGTTTGCAAAACTTGCTTAATTCACAAGTTATGCGGGGTGGGATATAACTTTGGTACAAATTCTTCACATTATTCTGTTAAATAAGAAAAACTTGGCTTGTGCACAAGTTATGACAAACTAGCATAACTTATACAAATTATTCACAAGTTCTGTCGGATCAATATGTGGTAGTATTTTCAAAATAAATGAGTCCAAGTGTTATGCGTTAAATCAAATGTCCATATGTATGTAAAGAGTTTTTACATGTGGCAAGCCTTCTAGAAGCTATGGACAAATGGCTTATTTTGTCCAAGTGTCCTCTTGCATGAAGAAAATTTGACAAGTAAGTACAACACTTGTCTTGTGTAGAAGCTTTCCTTAGGCCTATATATAGCCATGATTAGGCCATCATTCTTCAATCATCAAACACCAAGAAAAGCTAATCATTAGCAAAGAAGAAATACTTCTATCTTCTTTCCTTCCTATACGTCCCTCTCTTTCTAATTTCTTCTTTTATAATATTTTGATTGGCATAAGATATTAGTTGCTCTTTCTCTTCCAACTTGCTGGATTTATTATTTAATTTTGCTGATTCCTGTATCCTCTAAATAAATCGAGATGGGCTTGTTTAATCCTGGGGAAACATTTTACATTGCCGAAATAGTTTCTTAGGACAGTGCCTAGCACGACTCAAGCTAGTTGGTGTATTTCTGCTCACAAATCATTTTATTGCAGTATTATTATTGTTGTAATTTTCGGTGTCATTTCCCTACAATCTAAGAAACTATGGCAAGTAATACTACTACGGAATTTTTTTATGGTGCTACCAATTTTGGTGTTGTCTCTACTGCTAGTCGTGCCAGATATCCATGGTGTTGCAAGTACGTTATTGCATCCACAACTTTGGCAGACACTATGTCCAAACACAGGTATGTGAACAGATATGGTTACATATCCAATGCTAATATTAAAACCTTCAAGAAAAATGCACCTCAATACAATAGTAGAGTTGGGATAAATGACAATCTCGCTAAGTCAAAATTAAATTTGACTAAAGCCGATAATATAATTATTGCGGTCATCTCCCAAATAAATAATGTGGCCAGTGTGAGAGATTGGGTGATAGACTCTGGTGCTACTAGGCACATTTGTGCAAACAGAAATGAATTTTTGTCTTACACCCAAGTTGAGGAAGGAGAAGAAACTATTTATCTTGGTGACTCAAGAACAACTCGTGTTCTTGGGAAAGGAAAAATTCTTTTCAAACTCACATCTGGTAAAACTCTAGCGTTGAGTGATGTATTGCATGTTCCTAATATCCAAACCAATTTGGTTTCTGTGGGGTTATTAGGAAAAGTTGCAGTGAAGGTTTTATTTGAAAATAATGAGGTCGTATTGACCAAAAATGATATTTTTGTGGGCAATGGATATTGTAACTATGGTTTATTTGTGCTTAATATTTCTGATACTAGCAATGAAAATGCATCTTCTTCTGCTTATATGGTTGAGTCAATTTCTTTGTGGCATGCTAGACGAGGACATGTTAATGTCGCGTATATAAAGAAATGCAGTCGCTAGGATTAATATCAGATTTAGACTCAAATATTATTAACAAGTGTGAAATATGTTCTGAAGCTAAAAGTACTAGAAAGACTTATTTTTCCCTAAATAGAGAAACTGAATTGTTATCCTTGATTCACACTGATTTAGGTGATTTAAAACAGACTATGACTAGAGGTGGTAAAAGATATTATGTGACTTCTATTGATGATTTTTCTAGATATACTAACATGTATTTGCTTAGAAATAAAGATGATGCATTTAATGCTTTTATTTCTTATAAAACTGAGGTTGAGAATCAACTTAGTAGAAAAATCAAGAGAATTAGATCAGATAGAGTTGGAGAATATTTAACTTTAAATGATTTTTGTGAAAAGAATAGAATAATTCATGAAGTAACTCGGCCTTATTCACCTGAGTCAAATGGAGTAGCGTAAAGGAAAAATAGAACATTGAAAGAGATGATGAACTCTATGTTAGTCAGTTCTAATGCTCCTGAAAATTTGTGGGGTGAAGCTATTCTATCTACATGTCACTTACAAAATAGAATACCACATAGAAGAACAGGCAAAACTCCTTATGAATTGTGGAAGGGTTATAAACCTAATTTAAAATATTTAAAAGTGTGGGGGTGCCTTGCTAAAGTTCTTTTGCCTGAACCTAAAAAGAGAAAAATAGGTTATAAAACTGCTGATTGCTTGCTAATTGGATGTGTAGAACATAGTGCTGCATATAGATTTATTGTTTTAAAAAGTGATGTGCTTGATTGCAATACTATAATTGAGACAAAGAATGATGAGTTCTTTGAATATATTTATCCATTATCTGATAAAATTTCTCATAAACCTGTTGAAACAAATAATGAAATTACCTCTAATGAGGAACTGAAAAGGAGCAAAAGGCCTAGGAAAGAATATTTTTCTTATGGAAATGATTTTCAAACTTTTCTTGTCAATAATGAACCATCAAATTATTTTGAAGCTATATCTTCTTCAGATACTAAATATTGGAAAGAGACAATAAAAGTTGAAATTGGTTCCATTATGAAAAATAATACATGGATTTTAACTGACTTACCTCCTGGTGCAAAACCTATTGGTTGTAAATGGATTTTCGAAAAGAAATTTAATCCTGATGGATCTTTAGATAAATATAAAGCTCGGTTAGTAGCAAAAGGATTTTCTCAAAAACAAAATATAGATTATTTTGATATATTTGCACTAGTGACTAGAATTTCTTCTATTCGAGTTTTAATTGCCTTAGCTTCAATCCTTAAGCTTTTTATCCACCAAATGGATGTCAAAACTGCTTTTTTGAATGGTGATTTAGAAGAAGAAATTTATATGGTTCAACCTGAAGGTTGTGTCATTCCTGGACAAGAAAATAAAGTTTGTAAATTAATTAAATCTCTTTATGGCCTTAAACAAGCTCCTAAGCAGTGGTATGAGAAATTTGAACAAGTCTTACTGAGAGACGATTTTTCTTCAGTTGAGGTGGATAAATGTGTTTATACTAAAGTTGTAGACAATGATTATGTGATAATATGTCTATATGTTGATGACATGCTTATATTTGGTACAAATTTAAATATTGTGCAAAGTATAAAATTATTTCTGTCAGCTAATTTTGATATGAAAGATCTGGGTGAAGTAAATACAATATTGGGAGTTAAAGTTATAAGGAGTGAAGATGGAATAATGTTGTCACAAGAACATTATGTTGAGAGACTTCTAAGAAGTTTGGATTTTTTAATGTCATATCTGTGAGCATTCCTTTTGATGTTAACTCTCAGTTGAAAAAGAATAATGGTGACCCAGTTGCTCAGTATAAATATGCTCAGATTATTGGGAGTATGATGCATTTATTGAATTTTACAAGGCCTGATATAGCCTATGCTATGTGTAGACTGAGTAGATATACTCATAATCCCAACAGAGAGCATTGGTCTGCATTAGATAGACTAATGAAATATTTGAGAGAAACCATGAATTATGGTATCCTATATAGTGGATTTCCTTCTACTTTAGAAGGGTACAGTGATGCAAATTGGATCTCTGATTCAGATGAGACAAAATACACTAGTGGTTATGTGTTCACCCTTGGTGGTGATGCAATATCTTGGAAATTAACTAAACAGACGATCATTGCTAGATCGACTATGGAATCAGAGTTTGTAGCTCTGGAGTTAGCTGGTTCAGAGGCTGAGTGGCTAAGAAACTTCTTAGCTAATATCCCTTTAATAAAGGACGTATTGCCTCATGTGTCTATACACAAAGATTGCCAAGCGGCAATAGCTATAGCAAAGAATAAATCTTATAATTGTAAAAGTAGACACATGAAATTGAGACATGATGTCATAAAGCAGCTGCTGAGAGATGGAATAATTTTCATTGATTATGTGAAGTCAGAAGTTAATTTGGCCGATCCTCTGACTAAACCCGTGGGAAGAAAATTAATTCTTCAAACCTCAAAAGAGATGGGGTTAAGGCCGACATGTTGTCAATAGAGATGGTAACCCAACCTATGTGATTGGAGATCCCATGAAGTAGGTTCATATTGTCACACCTCCTTTTTCCCGAGGGATGATAGGAAAGGGCCAAAGGAGTTTTTCCAATTTAAGTGACATTATTTGAAAATGAATTATTTTATTTTTTTTGATTTAAAGAGTCGCCACTTGGAATAAATATTTACGGTGTCCCAAGTCACCATTTATTTAAAAATCCCAATTCAAGGAAATTGACTCTGATTAAGTCTGCGAAACACAGAAGATCGGGTAAGGAATTCTGTTAACCCGAAAGAAGGTGTGAGGCACTCCCGAGTTCCGTGGTTCTAGCACGGTCGCTTTACTAATTATACCTGGCTTAACTAATTCTGGATATTTTATGTTCTAGAGATATTTATGCACTTGCTTAAACCGCTTTTAGTTGCTTGATTATTTGTAATTATAGAATTATCTTGAAATGAATCACGCGTACATGTATTCGTTTTGTTTGGTATGTCAGGAATCATGTCACGCGTACGTGTACACAATTAATAACATTTTATTATTATTAAGATTGTTTTGTCAGAGTTGCGCGAACGCATAGTTTGCCTTTAATTTGGGAAATCATAACTATGTCACGCGAACGTGTATGTAATCACGATAACTGATTGGTTAACACGCGCCTAAAGCTTACTAGCTTATTCAGAGTATCCTCTTTATTTATCTTTTTTTGATCCAAGATATAAATTTGAATATTTTTTTATATTTTTATTATTTACTTATTAGAACGAGTCGTGAGTTACTTCATGACTTATTTTACTCCTCACAATTACTTTCTAGTAATAGGCCTTGAAATATATCTAGCCCCAATTAATTATATTCTCCCGTGACCCCGCATTCAATGGGAATATGAAAGAAATGTAATTAGTAGCCTAGCCTCAAACATCAGATTTATTTACAAAGAAACATATTGATGCTAACAGAAAATCAAATAAAATTTATAAATGAAGATAATAACTCATGAAAATTCTAACATATACCTCAATAGTGAAACAAAGAAAGAATATATATCCTTAGACTACTTTAAGTAACTAACATCATACTAAAAAAAATTTAACTAATAAAATATGAAGTTGTATACAATAAATAACTTCACTGTAATCCAACTTACAGTGAAGTTGAGACGTGGAGCATGTGATCTAATTTACGAGTATTGTGTTTTTTTTTTTTTTTAAAACGTTAAAAGTTAATTACCTTACTAAACTTAAACGTCTCCTACTAATT
>NW_017673506.1:24186-28967 GCF_001879085.1 Nicotiana attenuata | reverse complement strand
AAATAGAAATATATATATATATATATAGATATATATATATAGATATATATAGATATATATATATATATATATATATATAAAAGATTAGACCTAAAAGAACTATTTACACTAAATAGTATAGGATTTGTGGTGTGGTAAAAAATTAGGTGTTCACACATATGGGTAATAACAAGTCAATATTGGCACTGATGCACTAAAAGAGAGTGCTTGACTGTAACTAATTGAGAGGCTAAGTTATAACTCTTAATGAAATTCATAGTCCTTTATGGATAGTGTATTTAAAAGCAGTATACACTTGATGAATTCACCTATATGAGAGTGGAGTGGGCCGCTCCTATGAGATTTTGGCCTAGTCTCCAGAGCTCTCATGAATAACCAGCACGCGCATGGCCTATTGGGCGCAAAACCGCGTTGAACAGCAAAATTACCGGGGGTCAAAGTGTGATTGATAAAATCTCTAACTTACAATAAGAATTATTGGTTCATAGAAATATTACATTTCACCAGTAATTTTGTGAGTTAAATTTTATTGCTCTAAGTTCGGTTCATAGTCCAGAAGATACCAAACCTGTTACATTTGGACATGCAAATCCAGCAAGTCCATTCTTCCATTCCTTTATACTTACCTTATAAATTTGGAAATATGTGGGGATTGTGGTAGTATTTTCAAAATAAATGAGTCCAAGTGTTATGCCTTAAACCAAATGTCAATATGCATGTAAAGAGTTTTTACATGTGGCAAGCCTTCTAGAAGCTATGGACAAATGGCTTATTTTGTCTAAGTGTCCTCTTGCATGAAGGAAATTTGACAAGTAAATAGAACACTTGTCTTGTGTAGAAGCTTTCCTTAGGCCTTATAGCCATGATTAGGCCATCATTCTTCAATCATCAAACACCAAGAAAAGCTAATCATTAGCAAAGAAGAAATACTTCTATCTTCTTTCCTTCCTATATGTCCCTCTCTTTCTAATTTCTTCTTTTATAATATTTTGATTGACATAAGATATTAGTTGCTCTTTCTCTTCCAACTTGCTGGATTTATTATTTAATTTTGCTGATTCCTGTATCCTCTAAATAAATCGAGATGGGCTTGTTTAATCCTGGGGAAACATTTCACATTGCTGAAATAGTTTCTTAGGACAATGCCTAGCACGACTCAAGCCAGTTGGTGTATTTCCGCTCACAAATCATTTTATTGCAGTATTATTATTGTTGTTATTTTCGATGTCATTTCCCTACACAATAAAACTTGATTGCGAGTTTTTCAATTATTCACAAGTTTTATCGAGTTGGCAAGATTTTGTACTATCTTAATTTTAACTATGTTAAATTGTTCACAAGTCATTAATATCCCAAGGGGGTGAAGCAAGGGCTTTAGGCCACGTACGTTTGGAGGTCTCATTTTTAGTAATTTAAATTTATGTAATTTTTTTTAAAAATATTTTGTTTTAATAAAAATAGTACAATATTTTTATGGAAAAGGAAAAAAAATTTACTTTATTATCGATGTTAACCATTAGCATATTTAGGGGATATAAATCCTTTTTCACCTCTTGAGTATGAAACGTTATTTGGGTTAAAGATGAACTATTTTGGGGATTGATTTTTTTTTTTTTTTCATATTTGTATTCTTGCAACTATAACTACACTCTCACATTATTTTATCTTCTTTACCTTCTTCATCAAGTATTTATGATAAATTTTTTACTCCCTTCTGTCAAAAGCACACACAAGACTCTTGTCATTATTCTTTGTGGAACAAAATCCGAAGGTGGTAAGGTCAGAATTTTTTTCGGTTTTCTCTACATATACTAAATATAGAAATTTGTGATTTTTGTTATTTTTTTTCTATTTTTTTAAGCACAAAAGCAGTAAAAAGTTATTTTGGTATTAACTTATCAATTGAATTAGTCAATCAGGTTCTATTGTCCTAACCTATTATTATATTTTATTTAAAACTTGTTATTTTTTATATTTCGACAATGTCTCAAGAGAGATTCAATAGATTAGCTATTTTATCAATTGAAAAGGAATTGTTAGAAGAAATAAGCTTTGGCATAAGATAATTTTTATATATGTTTGTTTAAAAGATAAAAATATTGCAGAGATTTTGATCAATTTGGGCGGGTTGAGTTACAATCATTGTTTAGCCCATCTTGACTGAGCTCATCTTGACCCAAATGAAATTTTGGCAGGGTTGGGCGATGACTCATTCAATGAGTGTAACGACCCGATCAATTATTTTGTGTAATTGTGCCCTATTACCCCTTTTATTGCTTCACATATGTGAGTTTATGCTTTTACAACTTGCGAGGTTGATTAGTTTCGTTCCGGGAGGCTTTCGGGTTGATTTTGATCCTTGATTCTAGACTTAGAAGCTTTAATTTGAAAATATTGACCAAACTTTGACTTTTGTGAAAATGATCCCGGAACTGTGTTTTTATGACTCCGATAGCTTCTTATCGTGATCTCGGGCTTGGGCGTATGCCCAGGATTTATCTTGGAAGTCCGTAGGTTGATTTATGTTGATTTGCCGAAATTTGGCAATTTAAGTTGAAAAGTTTGACCGTATGTTAACTTTTAGCTATTGAGCTCGGAAATTAATTTTGAGACTTGGAATAGGTCCGTTATGGTATTTAGAACTTGTCTACAAAATTTGGCATCATTCGGAGTTGAATTGATAGAAATCAAACGCGTAGTTGTAGTTTTAGAAGTTCTTGAAATTCTCTTTGAAAATCATGCGTTTTAGAGTCCAATTCGTAGTTTTAGATGTTATTTTAGCGTTTTGATCGCGCGATCAAGTTTGTATGATGTTTTTAGACTTACGTGAATGTTTGGTTTGGAGCCCCGAGGGATCGAGTGAGTTTCAGACGCTTAGCGGAGTGTGGTTGGAATCAAAAGGTTGCCCATTTTTGCACAGGCCTTAGATCTCGCAATTGCGAGCCCTAAGTTCGCAATTGTGAAGTTAAGCCAACCTGCTGGGTTCGCATTTCCGAGCCCAGTGCTTGCATTTGCGAAAAAGGCTGGGAAGGGGTCAGTTCGCATTTGCGATCTATTTTGTCGTAGTTGCCAAAGTCCAAAGTTCGCGATTGGGAAGTATTCATCGCAATTGCGATGATAGCAGAGGTTGAAGGGTCTTCACATTTGCGAGCGATTCTTCATATTTGCGAAAAAGGCTGGGAAGGGGTCAGTTCGCATTTGCAATCCATTTTGTCGCAATTGCCAAAGTCCAAAGTTCGCGATTGGGAACTATTCATCGCAATTGCGATGATAGCAGAGGTTGAAGGGTCTTCGCATTTGCGAGTGATTCTTCGCATTTGCGGGGTTCGCAATTGAGTTCATTCTCTCATTTTTGAATCCTAGACTCAATAGGAGGCGATTTGGAGAGGGAATTTCCACCCACAAACCTTGGGTAAGTGACTCTAATCTATTTCTAATCATATTCCATTAACATATCTTAGATTTTAACATCAAAATCATGTGGATCAAAGTAGAAATTTATGAAACTTTGTCAAGTTTTCGAAAGATAAGAAATTGAGTTTTGAGCGTCGATTTGGACTCCGATTTTGAAACTAATCTAGTATGAACTCGTGGGGTCATGGTAGACGGAATCTACCATTGGACCGGGGTTTTGACCGGGCGGGTCCCGGGTTGACTTTTGTTGACTTTTTGAAAAAAGTGTGAAAATCTAAACTTTATCTATTGCAATTGAATTCCATAGCATTATTTGATGTTATTGAGTCAATTTTGGTTAGATTTGAGCCGTGTGGAGGCGGACTTTAAGGGAAAAGCTATTACCGAGTTGTGAGTTGGCCTATTTGAGGTAAGTGTCTTGCCTATCTTTGTGTGGGGGAACTACCCCTTAGGATTGGTATTGTTTGATTCAATTGTGCAAAGTGAAACTTGTGTACGCAAGGTGACGAGTGGGACACGGGTTGTACGTAGTATTTGACTGGTTTATGCTACTTAGACTATTTTCATGTTTTAATTGAATGCCATATGTAAATGCCTACTTTTTGTTTCTTTCTTTTACATTGTAGTTTTGAATAACTATTTTTGTGTGTGTTTGGAGATTTTAGAACTAGACTTTTAGTTTAATTAATTCATTAGAGGAAAAAAGGGATTGGGCTAGTATATTTTAATTAAAATTGTGCCAAAATTGGCCCAAAATTTTAGCCCAATTCGGCCATACCCGGTCCATTAGTTAGTTGGCCAAGAAAGAGCGAGCTCAAAACGACGTAGTTTTGTCTTGAAACTACGTCGTTTTGGTTTAAGCAACAAAGACTCAATCTCACCCATCCATTCCCTCATGATCCAATGGTTGTTATTTATCCCCCACCCCAGGTATATAAAGCCTAAAACCCCTAAAATTTTCCCCCATTTTCCCCTTATTTCCTTTCTTCTTCCCCTCTCATCACCCTCTCTTCTCTCTCCCTAGGTCTGCTCCACGCCGCCCAGCGTCGCCGCCGGAAATCGCCCACCGACGGCGGCCAACCTCCAATCCACCCTAAAATTTTACCACTTCTTCCGCTCAACCTCCTCTCCATGAATCCGAACCCCAAAACCCCATAACCCTTTTTAATCTCCGTAGATCTATGCCTAACCGAAACCCTAGCCTCCGCCCACCACCCCAAACTCCAAAAATTTCACACCACCGGCCTCCTCTTCTCCCCCTCTTTCCATATCTCCAACTCAAAACCTCAAAAAAAAAAAAAAACTTCCACCACCGGCAGCCACCCCACCTGCTGATCCGCCGCCGTCACTGCCGCCCCTCCAACCAC
>NW_017673506.1:2014-24166 GCF_001879085.1 Nicotiana attenuata | reverse complement strand
ATCTCCGCCGCCCGCTCCCTCTATGGTGGCGCCGCCGCCGGAAATCGCCCACCGGCGGCAGCCAACCTCCAATCCACCCCAAAATTTCACCACTTCTTCCGCTCAACCTCCTCTCCATGAATCCGAACCCCAAAATCCCATAACCCTTATCAATCTCCGTAGATCTAAGCTTAACCGAAACCCTAGCCGCCGCCCACCACCCCAAACTCCAAAAATTTTACACCACCGGCCTCATCTTCTCCCCCTCTTTCCATATCTCCAACTCTAAACCTCAGAAAAACCGATCACCACCGGCAGCCACCCCCATTGCCGACGTCCCACCGCCGCCGTCACTGCCGCCCCTCAACCCCCACTGCCTCTCGTTTCTCTTCTCAAATCGGCCTCGAGAAAGGTTGTGTCGTTGATATCATTGAAATCGGACTCGGATTCGCCGGAGTTTTTGGTTTCAAGAATATCAACAATAGAAGCTTGCTCGAAGTCGTACCACTGCCTATCATCATTTCCCGGATGCTCGAGTATATGGTAAAATCGTGATCCTCTGCCCCGTTATTAATTTTCTATTTTTTTTGGGTTTTAGTTAGAATTAGTTTCTGTCTTGTTTCTTTATTTAATCCATTTTTGATTATGCTAGTCTAGTTGGTTTGTTAAATCGCTTCAGCGATAGCGTGTGTTCTGTTTGGCTTTAATAGTTGATTTTCGTTTGCTCATGTTGGTTCATAGTACATGTGTTGAAGTTTAATTACATGTTTTAATACTTGGTTTAGTTTGAATAAATAGGGTGATATTGATATTGTTAAAATCTGAAGTTTAGATAATTTTATCATAAAATAGGGTAATAGTAGCTTACTTTTTAGTAGGGTGGCTGAAATGACTCTTTGGCTCCTGCTATAGCAGATTTCAGGCTGTCCTTTCATCTTTTAGACAACCTTTAGCACACAAATTCAGTCCCTTTTTGGACAGATTTTTGGTGAACCAAAAATCTGTCCAAAAAGTTGGCTTTTCTTTGCCTATTTAAGGGCTGCCCTTTCCTCATTTGGAGGGGGGACTCCATCACACTTCCATAGATTTTTTTTTAGAATTGCTTGAACACACAAAAACATAAAAAAAAAAAATTCAGTAATTGAACTTAAAGAAAGTAAGCTGAAATGGTGAGCTTTAGGAGTGAATCTTAGAGTGCAAACCTTTTTAGAAAAGTATAAGTCTTCTTTAAAGTTCGTTTCTGGATTTCTTCTCTAAGTTTTCGGGCTGTTTTAACACGGATTTACTGCTGTTTCGTTGCTGTTACGTTGCTGTTTGTTGCTGAAATTCAGTCCCTCCTTTGCTAATATTTTCTTTCTGTTGATCAGGTAATTTCCTTAACCGTTGTACTACTTTTGGGTCAAGAATGCATGAGAAGGAAGTGTTTTGAATCCCTTTAGAGTATTCTATACCTTGAAAGTATTATGTTTGTGTATAATCTGGTTCCCTTTTAAGTATCAAGCATGTACAAAAGTTTAGCTAATCAATGACTTATTTAAATGATGTTCTAATTGCTGATTTTTCTGTATTAGACATTCCTTTTTACCTTCAATAGTGTAAATCTTGAATGAAGTTTATGGAAATTTTTTTTCCATATAATGCTCCTGTTGTTTAGAATGTTGTAGTTAGAGTTCAGGTTGGTCTCCTAATGAAAATGCTCTTAGTGACCAAACCTTGAAGCATGTTAGTGTCATTATAATCCATCTTTCTCTTTTCTTAGTTATGAGTTCATACAATTGTTCTTAGAAGTTTTGTACAATTATTACACGAGTTGATGGTTTTCCTTGTTTGCTGATGGTTTCAAATTTAGTTCGAAAAAAAAAGCTCAAGATGTGTTAAATAGAAATAGACTTGAGTTAAAATAGAAATTGAGTTTTGTTCTCTATTTAAAGAAGATATGTAATAGGAAAGTAATCTTTTTTTATAGTTAGATAGCCAAATTTGTTTAAAAACAATTACTAAATGATCCAATGTTGGTGTAAATTTAGGCAATTTTGTTAGGCCCATTTTATTGTGAACCAAGTCCATAAGCATATAAGGTGGCCTAATGCCTTGAAAAGCCAATAAGCAAAAAATGACACAAGCCTTCAAATGCCGATTCCTTTACTAACTCCAATAACAATAGATTTTCTTAATAGTTAAAAATAATTTAATAATTTAATCACTTATAATTTTTCTCATTTTAATAATATAAAATACTAGGCAATTAGTAGGCGCGCTTTAACTCACGAAATCACTTGCGGAGCGAGATGTTTTAACATTCGATAAATTAATTCAAAAATCTCATACCATGCCCATTAGTTTTAGTTAATTCTTAATTCAGTTAATCTTCTGTTAAAATCGCGGATTCGCTTGCGTAACGCGATAGTTGACCTTTTTAATAATTTTCAAAACTAATTTCTTTGAATGTAGTAATTTTTTCCAAAAGTAATGATGTACTAATAATCCTCGTCATGACTGCGGATTCGCGTGCGTAGCGCGGTTATGACAAAAAATCAAATAAAATTCATCTCGATCACACATTCGCTTGCGTGGTGCGGCCAGGACAATTTTATTAAAATCTTTTCTATAATAATTATAATAATAAAAGCGGACATAGGTAAAACATAAAAACCAAATAAAATTACAGTTTTATCCAAATTAATTCAAGCCAAGTTTAAGCCAATAAAGCAACCGTGCTAGAACTACGGGACTCGGGGAATGCCTTGCACCTTCTCCTCGGTCAATAGAATTCCTTACCCGAACTTTGTTTTTGCGGACCGATAAAAATAGAGTCAAACCTTTCTTTGACTAGGGATTCAAATAAATGGTGACTTGGAACACCCAAAAAATCAATTCCAAGTGGCGACTCTATAAACAAAATAATCCCTATTCAAGTTTGTCACTTTAATTGGAAAAACTCTTTAACCCACCCACGATCCATAACACACATATATTTCAGGGGTAGAAAAAGGAGTGTGACAGCTCTGGCGACTCTGATGCGGAATAACCATAATTTGAGCTTGTACATGTTGACTTTTATTTGGCTTTATTAATTTTGTATATACTGTCATTTATTTGGGCATAATGTGCTACTTGTTTGCTTTTTACCGTTTTGATATTGTTGAACTGTACATATAAACTGTTTTCTCACGCACCCCCTCTGAGTCTTTTTGAAATTAAAAATTGGGCATTTGCTTGACATAGCCCGCTTTCTTTGAGATAGCCGAGGTGCTTGTCACCCGGTGAAGGATTTTTAGTCACACATATTTTAGGCGGGGAGCACCACCAACAAAGCCGGAAAGCAATGCTACCGATACGCTGACCCTCCTCGGCTCGAGTTGTCCGCTCGAGTATGCCAATCTAGATACCTTCTCCAATAGGATTTAAACCTAGAAGAACAAAACTCGTGCCGGATATCCCTAGTAGGTTCGCTTTATTTGCATCACGTGCATTTGACTTAGCGAAACTCGGCCCATGGGCCGGGTCTGTATAAGACAGATATCCTCTTCGAGACCATCATGTTCACGTATGTGCTACTTGATACATCATTTGGAAGGCTTCCTTGCATTGTCGACCGGTTTTAAAAAAAATTAGTGTAATTATTAAAAAGAAAAAAAAGAAAAAGAATAATTCTCCTAGTTTAGTGCAAATAAACTTTTTTTTTAAAAAAATAAAAAAAAGTATATATATATATATATATATATATATATATATATATATATATATATATATACTAATTTTCATTTTAAAAAAAGAGTACCCAGTTTTACCGAACTACGTGGGTTTGATTCTCACGGGATGTGAGATACGTAGGAAACCTCCATCAGGTTCAGCCCACATTTTTCAAAAAAAGGGGAGCATAAAATTCCGCATGTGCATAAAATTCTCGGAAAAAAAGAGAGCCTATTTTTGTCACCTTTTTACTGTCTTGCCCTCTTGTTCCGGCTGTTTTGCCAAGACAGCCTTAAAATCTTCCTAGGAAGTGCTGAGGGGCCATTTTTTGTAAAAAAATAGTTACTTTATCCATATTTATTCACCTTTTACCATTTTGCCCTTATGTCTGGCCATTTTTGTCGAAGCAGCTTTAAACCTTTCCGGAAGTACCGAAAGACTGTTTTTGCAAAAAGTAGCCATTTTTATCCAGTTTTGTCTTGTTTTTTTTATCTGAAATAGCTTTTGAACCCCTCTCGGAGTAGCAAAGGGTCATTTTCGTAAAAATAGTTTTTTATTTATTATTTTGTCTATTTTTATCATTTTGTTCCTGTGTTTGACTGTTTTTGCTGAGACATCCTTTATGCCTTCTATGGAAGTATCAAAGGCCGTCTTTGTAATAATAGCCATTTTTTCCCGCTTTTATCATCTCAACTTTTGTGTCCGGTAATTTCAAAATATATATCGTAATAAAAAAAATAGATCGAGTCCTAAATTGGCCAAAAAATAAAATAAAATAATGAATGATCATAATTTGCATATAGTTTAGGTAAGTCCTAACCCTTTTTATCTTATTCTTAGGATCACCATGAGTTCTCCACAAAGAAGCAGTCAGAAAAGGGTAAGGGACGAGACACCTCCTATATTTTTGATCGGAGATAAGACCCCGGGTAGTCTCTGTAATGGGTGGGCTAGTTTTGCTACATGGGAACGAAATCGAGTATTTAAGCACCTCAAGTTCCTCAGAAACATCACGGGAATTAAGCCTAACAGAGATTTAATCGAGGCTCTAGTGGGTTTTTGGGACCCCGCGAACAATGTCTTCGGGTTCAAAGATTGTGAAATGACGCCCACATAGGAAGAATTAGGTGGGTTCACCGGATTGGGGAGAGACCTTCGTGGGAAAAAGCCCGTTGCTCCGAGAAAAGTTGGTGTGAACAACTTGTTAATGAAATTATGCCTCCTTCGAATTCCAATGGTCTGCTTAAACAAAGGTTGGGTTCCGTAGGAATATCTCTATGACAGGTTTGGGGACGAGAAAGGGTTTGAAAATTTCTCGGGCGTAGAATTCGTCAACCAGTTAAGTTACGACGCTTGGAGGGAGTTGAGAATCTTCGCGTTCATGATATCATTTCTAGGGATCATGGTCTTTCTAGAGTGTGGTGGGCGCACCAGAATTCGATTGGTTGCGGTAGTCTCGTATTTGCAAAGTAGCGAGGATCATACCATTCTTCCTATGATTTTGGGAGATATTTTTCGAGCTTTGACCCGCCGCCAAGAAGGTGAAGTGTAACGACCCGACCGATCGTTTTGAGTTCTAGCACTCCGTTCAGCAGCCTGAGGCCATGAGCAGCTCCATTTCGGGCATTATGACTTGTGCGCGTGGTCGAAATTGAATTTTGGGAAGTCCAGAGTTGAATTGGCAGGAGAATTCTTATTTCGGAAGCTTAAAGTTGAAAGAATGAACTAGGATTGGATTTTTGAGTAAACGACCTCGGAATCGGGATCTGAAGGTTCCAGCAGGTTCGTATGATGATTTTGGACTTGGGCGTATACCCGATTCGGGATTCGGATAATCCGGGAGCGTTTTGGCGCCTATTGTGGAAGTTAGAATTTTAGAAGAAATTTCATAAGTTTGGCTTGAAGTGCATTTCAGTGATATCGATGTCCGTTTGTGATTACGAGACTGTGAATGGCTCCGTATGGTGATTCTGGAGTTAGGGGCGCGATCGGAAGTGAATTCAGAGGTCCGTGGGTCATTTTGGAACCATTTGGCTAAAGATAGAAATTTGAAGGTTTTTGAGAAGTCTGACCGGAGGTGGACTTTTTGATATCGGGGTCGGAATCTAATTCCAAAAGTTGGAGTAGGTCCGTAATGTCGAATATGACTTGTACGCAAAATTTGAGGTCAATCGGACGTGATTTGATAGGTTTAAACATCGAAAATAGAAGTTTGAATTTTTAAAGTTCATTGAGTTTGGATTGGAGGTCGATTCATGATTTTAGCGTTGTTTGATGTGATTTGAGGCCTCGAGCGAGCCCGTAATGTGTTTTGGGATTGGTTGGTATGTTTGGTTGGGGTCCTGGGGGCCCCGGGTGGATTCCGGGTGGCTAACGGATCGAATTCGGAGTTTGAAGAAGGGGTGGAGCTGCTGCTTCTGGTATTTCCGCTTCTGCGGATTTGGGACCGCAGAAGCGGCCCCGCAGAAGCGAGGAAGAAGCCGCAGAAGCGGTTGGATATGAAGCAGCCCAGGACTGCAGAAGCGGCCCTAGATCCGCAAAAGCAGAACCGCAGAAGCGGTGGGCCGCCCGCAGAAGCAAAAATTGGGGTGGAACCCAGTGTCCGCAGAAGCGGCTTTTTGTCCGCAAAAGCGGGACCGCGGAAGCGGAAATATTTCCGCAGAAGCGAAAATAGCTGGGGCAGAANGCGTAGCTACTATTATGCTATTGTCCGGGTAGTTAGGACACAAAAGCATGCTATACTTGGATTATTTATGAACTCATTGATAGCTTGAACTGCTTAAATCACATTGAATTCGTAAGTGAATTTCTTAAAAGGATTAAACTTCATTTCTTAAAAATTGTTAAAGGAGAATTGGTTTTATTTGGATAAATATTCCCCGATAAGTTCTTAATTGGCTATTTGAGCATGTATCTTTATGTGTACCTGCGTCGCATGAAGGATGCGCGAGCAAGGTGATTGTTTATTTTATGTAGACCGCATCGCATGGATAGTTCGCGAGCGGGTTAATAGATGCATCTATAGTCGCGCCGTCGACCCTCGGCAGTGCACAGTTTACTTTTGTTGGATCGGGTCGTCGCCTCGGGATTATTTGCGTATGCTTGTATTGCTTCCTTGAACTTATTAAGTTGTTGTTGCCTCTTTATGGCTTGAGAATATTTGGATAATTACGAAAAGGAATTTTGGAAATGGCCTATAAAAGAATTAATTGTTTACTTGTTTCCTTCTATTGGATAAATCATGTTTATAGAAATCCGCGATTTAATGTTTTATTGATATCACATTATTGGACCCTTAGTATGTGTCGAAGTCGACCATCTCGTCTCTACTTCTTCGAGATTAGGCGGGATACTCATTGAGTACACGTTGTTTACGTACTCATACTACACTTCTGTGCATTTTTGTTGCACAGGTATATGTTACTCCAGCGGCCTACTGGGCATAGCAGCACGGATGATTCGGGGACTAGGTGAGTTGCATTATTCGAGGCGGCCCGCAGCTAGTAAAGTCCCTTCCAGTAAATTGTATTTTCTTTCTGTCCACTGTATTCCGAACGGATGTTGTATTGTATTTTATTTCCTTATCAGTAGATGCTCATGCACTTGTGACACCGGGTTCTGGGATGGTTTTTAAATATTTTGTATTGATTGGTAGTATTTAATTTGAATTGAAGCAGTTATCTTTTTACTTATGAAATTTGAAGGAAAATCTTGGTTTTTTAAAAAAAAATTGTTAAAATTAGAGTTTAATTAAGTGTTTGGTTGGCTTGCCTGACAGCGGTGTCCGGCGCCATCACGACCCTTAGTGGATTTTGGGTCGTGACAACATGGTATCAGAGCACTGGGTTCCTAGGGTCTCACGAGTCATGAGCAAGTCTAGTAGAGTCTCGCGGATCGGTACGGAGACGTCTGTACTTATCCTCGGGAGGCTGCAGGACTGTTAGGAGTACTTCCCTTCTTGATTCCTTATCGTGCGATTTGATCCTTGGAGGCGTATGCCTTTAATTCATTCCTACTCAATCTTACGCGATGCAAAACACTTATTATAAATCGAGAATTGAAGAATCATAACGGTACTACGGATGTGGTGCGGGATGTTTCTCCCGGTGTAGTTGATTTGATTATTATCGTCGCCTTAGGGAAGGACATTTTAATGTTTTAGCTCAGTAATGGTACTTCTGAGGGCTTTGAAGCTAGGCACAAGTTGCCATGATGCATATGAATGGCTGTTCCACAGTAGTGATATGACGGTAGGATGTTGCCCACGTGTTGGGGCAGTGAATGACTTGAAGGGAGGTTTACTCAATGCTTAATCAAGAGATTCGGTATTTTATTCCCGGCAGGGGAAAGGCAAGCGGACCAAGGATGGTCAGATGTCGGCTGGTGGAAGTAATGAGACTTGGTATTTGCAAGCGTGGTGGAGCTTTTTTCTATGATGGGGTGTTGTTGTCCTAATTGAACGTACTAAGTTTGTCGGTGTTATGATCTGCTACAATTCGCCTTTGGGGCAAGATATTGTGAAATAGTATCGAAGATGCAACTGTCAAATATTGCATGGTGCGGTGGTTCAGGATCGGATCAGTATTTCTAATGTTGGCGGTTCGAGAAGGATGACCTTCGGAAAGGTTTAAAGTTAGTAGCGATTTGTGGACTCAAGTACTATGAAGATAGATTTTATTAAGGCAACAACCGGGCAACAAAAGATGAGAAATGCGTGCGGGAAGTGTTAGGCGGAGTTTTAAACTTCTAAAAGGCCAGGTGTATGAAGCAAAGGTCAGGTAGCTGATTAAAGAAGCGAGTTTGCCCAAAGTGGGAGAGTGGCGGAGGTTGCATATGGGCTTGGTGGTAGGACGATTACGCACCTTATGGAAAGCTTGGAATGATGTGGGATTATAGTGGCTGGCGATTGAAGCCTACGGATTAATTAGAAGTATGGGCTATCATGCGACAGGAGATTTGATATAACAGGACGGAGCTTCGTGAATGGAGAAGGATACAACATAACTTGGGATTGGAGGAATATTGCCGCGCATTTAATTGATGTCCACGAGGGATGAATGAACTTGTGCAGCCGGAGAATGAGCTCGGACTCAGGAGGGATTATCGATGTCGCAGTGATTGTACCCCACGTAGTAGCGTTGGAAGATGCCGGGGAGGGACTCCTACAGGTGGGGTATTCATGTGAGCAGGTTAGCAGTCGTGTGGTTGGCGAGGCTTCTGCGAAGAGTTCTACTGGGTATACAGCAAAGGGAATCGTTGTGTGAATGTTGATAATGATTCAGAATATAAAAAAGGGGGGCTTCTACCGTAAGGTATCGAGAATTTTGGCGATTGATTGCGTAAGGCTATGTCAATAAGAGATGAGGAACTCCGGCGAGTTCCAGATTTGTGAAATAATGGCTTCAAGCTAAGTGGGAGAGTCCCACCGCTTATGATTGGGTTGCATAGTTATCTACTTACGAGGTTTCTGGTTATTAGCATATTGCTGAGCTGTTTCAGCTATGGGAAAGAACATAAGTGGTGAATCGAACAAAGGGATTGTTAAAGGTGTGCCATGGTTGGCCTTGTTGGCTCATGTTCAGATTTGAGAAAGGATTCGAGGTTTATGCCTCGTATAAGTGTGGGTTTCAAGGGAAGTGATTCTGCCAGGTGCTTCGTCGAGAGGGTATTCATGTGCTAGAAGATCGGTGGAGTTAATTATATTCGAGGCCAAGTCAGAGCGGGTGGCTCTCGCCGACGGTCCTAATGGATTCAAAAGGGTAAAGTCTGGTGCCTAACGATTTCGAGCCTATAAGTACAGTTAAGAATCAAGCTTTTGCAGCAGCTTATGAGTGGAGGCCCAGAATGTTCTATGATGTTTTGACTCACAGTGTAACTCTTGAGAGAAAGATGAGGAAGGACTTCGGATTCGTAGAAGGACTAGCAGAACGGGCATATCCGTTGGGAGTGCGAATGCACGCACAAGGAAGGTACGAAATGGTTCATGGGATTTGGGACAACATAGTTTTGTGTTTCAAGGTCACTCGAGATGAGTGCAGATGGAGTATGATATGAGTTGGATAGAGTTAGTATTATCTATAAGGCAATCAAGGATAAATTGGAAGAAGGTAGGTTGATTGGCCATAATTGAATTTGGCATATTGGTGTTAGTGATCAGTTCCCTCAGCGTGATAGAGCTATGTAAGTGAGATGTGACGGTACGTATCAGGCTTGTTAGCCGCCGTAATCGACGTTATTCAGAAGCATTCTACTGTTATGGCTTGTTATATGGAAGCAGATTCCGGAAGGGCAATGGTGGCTTAGACCACTACTTAGAGATTTGCATATTCTACGATTATGAGAATTCACCTGTGTGATACTATGGATCTCCTGAAGCGAGTTAAGTGAAAAGTTTTTATACGATGAAGTGTTAACCCATTAGTGGTTCCGAAGCTATGATGAAAAACGAGTTCTATCATATATTGGCATGTTAAGCGCAGTGAGTGGTATGGAATTTGCAGTGAAGGTCAAGGTAGCAGTTCGGTGTTGACAAGGATGTCATGAGCTCGGATGAGTAGGAAAGGAGTTTCAATGTGTAGGGTAAGTTGGTTTTGTCATCAGCATCACCGGAGATTGGTGTTTGGCAAAAGGGGCTTTGCATCCTGGTTAATGATTCTGGATCGCTTTTCAGTGTTAGTGCGGTTGGTGGTTAGGAAGTACGACCCAGTTATTTGTTGTGGTAGGTTATGGGAGTGTGTCCCACAAGAAGATTGTATAAGCGTGGCAGGTAGTCACTGGATTGATTAAAGACTTAAACCAAGTATGAAGGTTGTGATGATATCGTTGATTCGAGAATATATGCCTGGAGGGCACTCGTTTACTGGGTTGTGGACTGTGGAAGATTACTCCTGTTGTGATGGTTGTTCTTGTGTGTCATGAGGAAAGGGGAGTGAGTATGGACCTTTGAAGGGTCATTGGCCTAGTTTGGTACGATCAGAATCGGCTCGAGGTCGGTGGATGGATTCAAATGTGAATATGGGCTCTATAACAGGCCAAACGTGTTCGATTCAGCAATGCGCTCCTTATGGAGGAGCAGTCAGGATGCTATTTTGTTGTCAGATATCTCATGTAGTGATACACTGCGCCGTGTGAGTTGGGAGGCGGCTTGAGAAATTGCTTAGGTGTTGAGGATCCGCGTGGAGATGATGTTATATAAGCAGGATGGCTTTTGAGACTTCAGGTCGTATATCGCACCTCAGTGTGCTTGAGTTTTGTGGCTTCTGACGCTATATGTCTCCCCAGGGATGAAATTATGCACGTAGTGTGCTCGTGACCAATATTCGGTATATTATTAAAATGAGCAATCTAGCTCGGAGCGTATCTCCTTATGTGAGTTTTATGGATGGATCGGGTGGCACGCCGCCATGGTTATGTTATTCGGATCGGGTTGCGCACCGCAATAGGGTGAAGCTGAGTACAGTTCCTTGTATTTGTTTATATGTGTTTTGTTTCCTATTTTATAAGGAAAGCTTATATTAGCTATGTGCCCGCGTCGCATGTATGATTCGCGAGCGGGGTGTTTGTTTAATTAAGTTGACTGCGTCGCATGTATGATTCGCGAGCGGTGTAGTTGAATTTCCTTCTCAAAGTTTGCTTTCCTTTATATCGCGTTTGATATGGTAGCCTATTGGTACGTTGTAGCATCATAGGGAACTTTTGATCATGTCGGGGTGGCTTATTGCCTGAGAAGTTCATACTGGGTGAGACGAGATTATTGGATTTAGGATCAGTGCAATCTGATTACATGAAATAAATTAAGGAGCAAAGACCATTATTTGGTTTAGAATGAGGTGATGGTTATTGTCAGGAGTATAGACCCAAATGATTGGTTGATTCGGCAGTTGATTATGAAATTCTGCATATCTTTTCCGTTGTGGCGACATTGTAAGAGTTAGAGTAAGACCTGTGTATGTCATGGGGTGCAATGGGAGCATCAGATTCGTGGAATTTCGACTAAGTTGATCAGAAAATGTTATTGTGGTCCGGTGAGTAAAATGATGCAAGGTGTGAATTCAGCAAAGTTATGCAGTCATGTTTGGGTACAGCGTGTGGTGATTGATACAGTGCTCGTATGTTGGAAACAGGCCTGACAGAGAATTCCGGATGTTGGAATTAGGCTCTAAGGCCTATCTGCTTGAATAAAAGGAAATATCTTCAGAATTGATCGAACAAATGCGCTCAACTGAGTTGTGGTAGCACGGGAAGGTGCATGAGGTGTTAAACGGTGATTTCAGACTGCTTCAGTGTAGTTCTCAGCACGTTCGAGGACGAACGTATGTTTAAGTGGAGAGAATGTAACGACCCGACCGGTCGTTTTGAGTTCTAGCGCTCCGTTCAGCAGCCTGAGGCCATGAGCAGCTCCATTTCGGGCATTATGACTTGTGCGCGTGGTCGGAATTGAATTTTGGGAAGTCCAGAGTTGAATTGGCAGGAGAATTCTTATTTCAGAAGCTTAAAGTTGAAAGAATGAACTAGGATTAGATTTTTGAGTAAACGACCTCGGAATCGGGATCTGAAGGTTCCAGCAGGTTCGTATTATGATTTCGGACTTGGGCGTATGCCCGGTTCGGGTTTCGGATAACCCGGGAGCGTTTTGGAGCCTATTGTGGAAGTTAGCATTTTAGAAGAAATTTGATAAGTTTGGCTTGAAGTGCATTTCAGTGTTATCGATGTCCGTTTGGGATTCCAAAACTGTGAATAGCTCCGTATGGTGATTCCGGAGTTGGGGGCGCGATCGGAAGTGAAGGTCTGTGGGTCATTTTGGAACCATTTGGCTAAAGATAGAAATTTGAAGGTTTTTGAGAAGTCTGACCGGAGGTGGACTTTTTGATATCGGGGTCGGAATCCAATTCCGAAAGTTGGAGTAGGTCCGTAATGTCGAATATGACTTGTACGAAAAATTTGAGGTCAATCGGACGTGATTTGATAGGTTTAAACATCGGAAATAGAAGTTTGAATTTTTGAAGTTCATTGAGTTTGGATTGGAGGTCGATTCATGATTTTAGCG
This sequence comes from Nicotiana attenuata, assembly GCF_001879085.1. NCBI lineage: Eukaryota > Viridiplantae > Streptophyta > Magnoliopsida > Solanales > Solanaceae > Nicotiana > Nicotiana attenuata. The sequence goes on along the minus strand of NW_017673506.1, from coordinate 11,448 downwards.
TTGTTTGATGTGATTTGAGGCCTCAAGCGAGTCCGTAATATGTTTTGGGATTGGTTGGTATGTTTGGTTGGGGTCCCGGGGGCCCCAGGTGGATTCCGGGTGGCTAACGGATCGAATTCGGAGTTTGAAGAAGGGTTGGAGCTGCTTCTTCTGGTATTTCCGCTTCTGCGGATTTGGGACCGCAGAAGTGGCCCCACAGAAGCGAGGAAGAAGCCGCAGAAGCGGTTGGATGTGAAACAGCCCAGGACCGCAGAAGCAGCCCTAGATCCGCAAAAGCGGAACCACAGAAGCGGTGGGCCGTCCGCAGAAGCAAAAATTGGGCTGGAGCCCAGTGTCCGCAGAAGCGGCTTATTGTCCGCAAAAGCGGGACCGCGGAAGCGGAAATATTTCCGCAGAAGCGAAATAGCTGGGGCAGAATGGTTGTTTAAAATCGGGGTTGAGTTCATTTCTCTCATATTTTTCATGGCTTGGGCGATTTTTGGGGAGCTTCAAGAGAGGGATTTTCGTCTGCAACGTCAAGGTAATATATCCCCATCCATTTTAAGTTAAATACATTAATTATGTAAGGATTTGAGCATGAAATTGGTTGAAATTTGGGGGTTTTGGTAGAAAGACCTAGAAATTATATTCTTGGAATTTAACCACGATTTTGAGTATGGAATTTAATGAAAATTATATATATGAGTTCCTAAGGTCATGGGTAATCTTTATCTTCGAAAAATTTCGGATTCCGGGCACGTGGGCCCGAGGACGTTTTGGGCAACTTTTCGATCGGAGTTAGGAATTGCTATAAATTAGATTTTAATGATTAATTAGGCATATATTAATGGATTTGCGTAACCGTTGGCTAGTTTTGGAGCGTGGTGCATCAACTAGAGTCTTCGGAAGGGCGTGGAATGCCGGTTATGGATCTTCGGAGCGAGGTGAGTCTCCTTTCTAACCTTGTAAGAGGGAATTGTCCCCATAGGTAAAATAATTGGTTATGTGCTCCTATTTGCGGAGGCTACGTATGCACGAGGTGACGAGAGTCCGTGCGTAGCTGCTATTATGCTTATTATCCGGGTAGTTAGGACCCAAAAGCATGTTATACTTGGACTATTTATGAACCCATCGATAGCTCGAATTGCCTAAATCACATTGAATTAGTAAGTGAATTTCTAAAAAGGATTAAGCTTCATTTCTTAAAATGTGTTAAAGGAGAATTGGTTTTATTTGGATAAATATTCCCCGATAAGTTTTAATTGACCGATTGAGCATGTATCCCTATGTGTACCTGCGTCGCATGGATAATTCGCGAGCAGGGTATGTGTTTATTTATAGAATGGGCCGAGCGCCTCGGCAGATTATATAGATACATCTATAGGCGCGCCGTCGACCCTCGGCAAGTGCACAGTTTAATTCTGTTAGATCGGGCTGTCGCCTCGGCATTATATGCGTATGCTTGTATTGCTGCCTTGAACTTGATTAAGTTATTATTGCCTCTTCATGGCTTGAAAACATTTGGATAATTACGAAAAGGAATTTGGAAATGGCCTATAAAACAATTAATTGTTTACTTGTTTCCTTCTATTGGGTTAAAAATCATGTTTATAGAAATCCGCGATTTAATGTTTTATTGATATCACATTATTGGACCCTTAGTATGTGTCGAAGTCAACCATCTCGTCTCTACTTCTTCGAGATTAGGCGGGATACTCATTGAGTACACGTTGTTTACGTACTCATACTACACTTCTGTGCATTTTTGTTGCACAGGTATATGTTACTCCAGCGGCCTACTGGGCATAGCAGCACGGATGATTCGGGGACTAGGTGAGTTGCATTATTCGAGGCGGCCCGCAGCTAGTAAAGTCCCTTCCAGTAAATTGTATTTTCTTTCTGTCCACTGTATTCCGAACGGATGTTGTATTGTATTTTATTTCCTTATCAGTAGATGCTCATGCACTTGTGACACCGGGTTCTGGGATGGTTTTTAAATATTTTGTATTGATTGGTAGTATTTAATTTGAATTGAAGCAGTTATCTTTTTACTTATGAAATTTGAAGGAAAATCTTGGTTTTAAAAAAAATTGTTAAAATTAGAGTTTAATTAAGTATTTGGTTGGCTTGCCTGACAGCGGTGTCCGGCGCCATCACAACCCTTAGTGGATTTTGGGTCGTGACATGAAGATTACTTCGAGGGACGCAACATTCTGCTGCAGATGTGGTTCATAGAGCACCTCTATCATCATCCAATAGTAATAAATTTCAACGAAAACTGGCTGAATTACATAGGATGTCACCCAGACAGGGCCGCAAGTTGTAATTGTGAACAACTAATTTTTGACCACACTCAAATTTTATACTATTTTAATGTAAATTTTATTTTTAGGTCTAATCTTGATGTTTTAAACTTTTATCTTACTCTCAGTAGATTTTATTTGAAAAATAAATAAATACTCACATTCTTAAAGTACAAAGTTTATTTCTATTTATAATTAAAAAAAGAAAATCACAAATATAAGTAATTAGAATCTTAATAAGTAAGCTATAGAATCTTTCTTAGTATCAATTAAAGTACATGTAAATATTTAATTTTCCTATAATATAAGAAATTTTGGTTAATCTTCTTATCTTTATAATTTAATTATCTTTAAAAAAAAACTGATTTTTTTATATTTTTGTTTTACTTTGCTAATTTCATTATCACCACTTTTCTAGCGTAACCCCCCACTCTTCACATCACTCACTTCCACTCTCCCTCATGTCTCCCTCATATCCATCCATCACTTTCCACTTCCCCCACTTATCTCACCATTAACCCATACATCTATAAATAACACACACAAAAAAAAAGATTTAATACCCTCAGATCCGTCTAAACTATACGATTTTTGTCAATTTCATACCTAAACTATTGAGTGTCCCTGGAAACCCCCTGAACTATATCCCCCTTTGTAATTAAACCCCCCCGTCGCTTATGTGGCATATTGTGTGAAATCAGTTGCGCAAGAGCGCGTGAACATTGAAAATTAGCATGAAACGGGGCCCACCTGGCATCTTCAATAACGGCTAATTAGCCCATTTTTTTTAAAAACTTATATTTTATTCCCTTTTTCTTTATATTACACCATCTTCTCCATTTCTTCATCATTTCTTCACCTTTCTTCACCTTTTCTTCACCTTTCTTCATCATTTCTTCACCCTTTTTATCTCTTTCTTCATCTTAATCCATTTGAAATTCTCTCTTTGTTTATCGAGTTTATTTTTTATCTTTCTCATTTTATCCATCCTTCATTGTTACCCAAATTAATTTGAAAGAAGAACACCCATTGTAGAAGAGTCATGAGGTTTAATGTGTTTTGTGGTTGTGGGCAGCCTGCTTCTTTGAGAACATCAACGACAAATGCTAACCCGGGAAGACGTTTTTTTGGATGCAAGTACTATGGGGTAATCATCTTGCAAATCATCATATTTTATGTGATTTAATATGGCTAAATTTTGCTTTTTTATTTGAATGGTTTGGTTAAAATTTTCAGGCTAAGGACCGTGTGGCTTGCGGATTTTTTCAGTGGTATGATCCGGAATTTCCTGGCCAATCGAAGGTGATAATTCTTGGCTTATAGAAGGATAAAATGGAACTTGAGGCTGAATTGAAGAAGAAGAAAAATTTAAAGATGCTGCTTATTATTAGTATATGTTTCAATGTGTATTTTTGGTTGTTCAAATCCTAGGAAGTGTTTTGTAATCTAAAACTTGGTTGTTGCTTTTGTTTCAAATGCTAGGAAGTGTAATCTGAAACTTTGTTGTTGCTTTTGTTTGAAATGCTAAAAATATTATTAGTAAATGTTTCAATAGGTATTGTTGCTTTTTTCGCTCCATTTAAAACTGACTCAATTATATTGTTTCAAGCATTATACCCTGTCATTCCTTGATTGCCACAGTACAAGAAAGCAAATACCAAAAGGAACCAAAAGGAATCAACTATCTGTTCTACAAGTTTCACAAGATCTGAGCTTGTGTATGTCTTTCTCTGATGTAAAGAGCAGTAGAGAAGGTATAGTATCCAATCAGATTAACAGAGAAAAAAGAAAAGGATAATCTGACTTGACGGTCTTGTGGTGTATAAAGTAGTAAATTGACTCTATACAGCAAGAATAAAGATTTCTAAGAATTTGAGTAGGAAGAAAAGGAAAGCAAGTTTAGACATTGAGGAGATGGGCGTTAGCCATATCGTAATGTAACTCTAGGCACTAGCTTGGTCATTCAGTTCATAACAGTATCATAGAGCTCAAAAGACCTACAATTGACTAGTTTTACATTACATCCCATAAGGTGCATTGAAGTAAAACAATTTTTAAACAACTAGTTTCATAACTCGCACCACAAAAATATTATCCAAAACACAATTAGAGTATCCGCATACAACAGTACCCAACAAAGTAGTGTTGAAGCTCAAACACCTCCAGTTTTTTCATTAGCTTTTGGTGATTTTGTCCTTAAATACTGTAGTAAAGCACTTATATGTTGAAGTTGTCTAGTTGTGATTGCTTGCTTTCCCTTCCATTTCAGGCCTTTACTTGGTTTATAACCAAGATCACCAGTCACTACAACTGAACTTTCAACTGCTCCATTGTTCTTTCCACTGTCGATTACCCTACTAACAGGCCTCCCTTGCTGAAAATTAAGTTAAAAAAATCAGATATCGGACAATAGAGTTTAACTTGCAACCTCAAAACTAGCAACCAAACTGCTAATTACCTCAACACATGTATAGCCACTTTTGCTGACAAATACTCCATGCCCCACTACTCTTGGCCTCTTAAATGCAGTAAGAGCACCTCTGTTGTTTGCTTGAGATTGTTGCACATCTGAAACCTGAGAATGCTGGACATCTGAAACTTGAGATTGTTAAACATCTGAGTTTTGTGAGTTCTGCACCATGTTGCTATTGCTTATTCCTTTACCACCCTTAGCTTTAGCATTCTTCTTACTAGTAGATGCTTAGGAGTCAGCCTTTGATCTCTTTTTAGAGGTTGATTTTGGTGAGTGAGCCACTCCCTTTGCATAAATAAAAACAATCTCAGTCCGCTAATACCAATCTAATAAGTAATGTTGTTGATACAATCTAATACCAACTAAGAGAAACAACTGATGCAACTAACTTAAGCTAACAACTAACTGATACATAACAGTTCCAAACTAACAGCTAACTTAAGCTAACAACTAACTGATACATAACAGTCCCAAACTAACATTCAATACAATGCTATAACAGCTTTGTAACATTCAGCAGAAACTAACAACTAACATTCATAACAGTCCCAAAATAACAGCTAATACAATGCTATAAATTCAGCAGTCCCAAACAGCATTGTAGCAGAAAGTAAATCCCAAACAGCAGTGCCAATTCAGCAGTCCCAAACAGCTGACAGAAACACTAACAACAAAACAGTAAGTTACTGTATCTCTTTGCTAAATAAGTTACTCAAACTAATATGGACAGAAGTGCCAAGATAAAGATTTCTCTTATTGTCTTCTTCTTCCTCCACTGTAAGTGTAACTAACTAGCTTGTACATACATTTGTTTTTATATTCTCATTTGAAATTTATGTAGTATATATAGATCTTCTATCTTGTAATTTGTCTCTTACAGTACTTATTCATTTTTTCTTGTAGGCTTCATTGGTTCAAACAAATGAACAAAAAAAAGATTCATTAACAAATGTAACTAACAATCAATTACTAACAACCAACAGAATGTAACAAAAACAGAAAATAACAGAAAGTACCTCTGAAGTGATTTGAGGTTTGTTTGGACATCTTCTTCTATTATGAGCTGTAGACTTACAAATTGAACAAGTCATTGATATTCCTCTCTTTGTAAGCTTGCTACTGCTTTTTATCTCCCCAACCTCCTTTCTTCTTTTCTTTGTGGGCCTTCCAGGCATTGTTCTAACAGGAGGTGGTTCAATCTTTGCATTTGTTGACTCAGGACACATCTCTATGCATGGTACTGGCTATATGAAATGAGAATAAGCTTTTAGGTAGGTCTCCTTTTTGTACCACTCAGAAATGAAGTCAAGTGGATTAAGTCTCTTGTGATGAATTGCAGCCACACCATGTGCACAAGGTATCCCTTTTAGTTGCCAAGCTCTGCAACTACCCACTCCCTCAGTCAACTTGACAATGTGTTTAATACGTGTAGCCCCCTTAACTTCATACCCAAAATCACCATCCAGTGTATTGTGCACCTCATAGACTTCTCCACATTTATAACCAACACAATCATTGCCATTGGTGATATGCCTTCATTCCAAGTATCTGCAAATGCCCTCACTCTAGTGAACCTATTCATTACCTTTATCCTAATTTCTTCAAGCATGCTAATAATTGTCTTGTGCCTAGGACCCAAAACCCAAGCATTGAAGCTTTCAGCCATGTTATTATCCACACTGTCACACTTGGAAGAAGTTGTGAATATTGCTTTGCTCCATTTCTCAGGATTGTAGTTTACCAAGTCTTCACAGATCTTGTGACCTAACTTACTTACCTTGTCCAAGTTTGCTTTAAGTTCAGCTTCATAAGTTGATCTTGCGCAGCTCCAAAACCCATTTCTTCTCTCAATACCCTTCCATTTCTGCTGCCAGTTAGCTACAATATGTCTTGCACACATTCTATGCTCACATTCAGGAAGATATTCTTGAACTGCTGAATATAAACCCAGCAAAAAAGACATTGTTAGTCTAAAAAAAGATATTGTTAGCTTAAAAATAAATATCTTGTTAGTTTAAATAAGATAGTACCTTTTGCATATCACTAATGATTGCCAATTCTGCTCCTTCATCATTGATCTCCAAATCAGACTTCAGTATCCTTATAAACCAACACTATGTGTCTTTACTTTTTGTCCCAACTACAGCCCATGCTATTGGAAACATTTAGTTGTTCCCATCCTTTGCAATAGCAACAAGTAGTCGTCCCTTAGATATTCCCTTCAAGAAACAACCATCTAACCCAATACATTTTCTACACCCTTCAATAAATCCCCTTTTCATTGTTGCAAAGCAAATGTAGAAGGAGTGAAATAATTTTTTTCCATCTTCAGAATCTGTCACTTTTACCACACATGTAATGTACTCCCTGGATTTGATTGAAGGAGCACATCTCTATAATCATAAATCCCGCCAAACTCCTTCACATGATCACCCATCACTTCTTTCAATACTTGTTTCCTAGCCTTCAAACAATTTTTTTCCCAACATATAAACCCAAATCCTCCCTTGCCAAATCTTGCATCTCCCAACCCTTTATGCACAGCTGTGAAATTATCCTACTTCTATAGTACTTTGCAAGATACTTGGTATTGCACATTGAATTGGTGTTGGTCTTGTTGCAGTTATGCCTAGGATTATAAGTTCTGATAATGAAATCAACAGATTTGGGTTCTCTGCTTGCAAACAACAACCAAGGGCATCCACTAGTTTTGCATTTTACACTAACTCTATTTTTATCATTTGTAATCTTCTCGAGCTCACAACCTCTTTCTATTTCATACCTGGTGACAGCTTCTCTAAACTTATATACATTTTCAAAGACCATGTTAAGTTGCCAAACCACTTTTTTCCCATTTTGGATCATACATTACCCTCTTGTTCTCCTTTCTTGCTTTCATGTTACCACTTATGTTTCCTGATTCACTACCACTCTCATTGTCACTGTCACTACAAAACTATCAGCATCTGAACTGTCATAAAAAGGCACATCACCAACTAACTTACCAGAAGCATTTTTCTTCCCTTTATCTATGTCTTCAAAACCTGGATCTATCCTAACTAGTCCAAGAAAACACTCAGCAACAACTTTCTTTCTTGGTGCTCTTTTTTTCTTTTTATAAGCCTTCAAACATGTTTAAACTATGTTCAACTCTTCATGCACATCACTACCATAATCAGCCTCATGCTCTTCATCATCAGAACTGCTAGATTTATCACTATTTGCAACATTACCTATGTCATCTTCCTCTAAGTCTTCATCTTCTATGTCAGAATCATCTTCATCTACTAAGGAGTTTCTAGGAAGTTTTTCTACAACATGTGACTGTTCAGGGGTTTTATTTGACCACTACAATCAATATTTTCAATTTGGGAACCTAAAGGTACATTGAAACTTTCAACAATCCTACTGGAAGATTCTTAAACAACCCCACTAGTCACATGGCTATTCTGGACCACATTATCTCCCTTATGGCATACATAAATGTCTATTGTATCCTTATTACTTAACAGTTGTGACGACCCAAAGGGTCATCACCTATTTCCTCATTCATTCTGTGCTTCCGAGGCCTTGAAAACCTCATTTTTTTACTTGCCTCGATTTGCGTGCGCAGTCCGGGCGCGTAGCCGGAAAGCTTTTATGTTGAAATATGTGAATTCTGTGAAAAAGTTGAAGAATTTTGATATTAATATGTTTAAGGTTGACTTCGGTCAATATTTTTGGTAAACGGACCCGGACTCGAGATTGGACGGTCCCGGAAGGTCCGTAGAAAAATATGGGACTCGGGCATGTGCCCGGAGTCGAATTCCGAGGTCTAGAGCCCGAGAAATGAATTTTTCTGTGAAATTGTTTTTCTGAAATTATTAAGGAAAATGAAAATAAAAATTTATTAAAAGACTGTGGTATCGGGCTCGTATTTTGGTTCCAACGCCCGGTACAAGTCTTATATATTGTTTAAGCGCCTTCTGTGAAGTTTGGTCGAAATCGGACGTTGTTTGACGTGTTTCGGACCTAAATATCTAAAGTTTGAAGTTTATGAAGTTTGAAAGGAAAATGATGATTTTGAGGCTTGATCCAATGATTTTGATGTTATTTTGGCAATTTGATCGCTCGAGTAAGTTCGTAGGATGTTATTGAGTTAGTGTGTATGATTGGTTAGGAGCCCCGAGGGCTCGGGAGTGAATTGGAGGTGGTTCAGGGTGTTTTTGCACTTAGGAAGGATCAGATTTTTGCTGCAATTTTTACACAGTCATTTTGTTCTTCGCGAACGCGGTCACAGGCCCGCGTTCGCAGTGCTTTGGCGTTCCCCTTCTACGCGTTCGCGAAACCCCTCACGCGATCGCATAGCTTCAGTTCCTCCTCCTTCGCGTTCGCGAACATATTCATGCGTTCGCGTAGTTACAAATCCCCCCTTCACCGCGTTCGCGATTCCCCTATCGCGTTCGCGTATAACAGTCCCTGGACCCCCAGCATTTTCTTCTACGCGTTCGTGTTCTCTTTCATGCGTTCGCGATGTATTGCCCAATTTACCCTTTGCGAACGCGGCCCCTTTCCCGCGAACGCGAAGGGCAATTTTGCCTAGCGAATTTTTTACAAGAACAGAACCAGTGACGGGTCTATCATATCACTTCACGAGCTCTTCTTCTCCACAGTCCCTAGGCGAATTTTAGAGCACTTCT
>NW_017673506.1:0-1994 GCF_001879085.1 Nicotiana attenuata | reverse complement strand
AAGTTTGTCCGTATCCACATTTAAAGGTATATTCAATACCGTACCCCCCCAACCCCAACATAAATCGGCCCTACCTCACTCACAAGCATACCACCAATATGAAATCTCAAATTCAAATATTTATCTGCCATTATCCTAAAATAACAATAAAAAATATCAAAGAATAAGGCTAAAGACACAGAATATTTTATTAATCTAATATAAAAAGACCCAAAATCCAAAACTAACAACAAGCAGCATGCATGCAACTATATATTCGACAAACAAACATCGACAAGCAGGAAGATGTAACAACTCAAAAAAAAAAAAAAATACCCAAATTTTGGTACTACGAACTAAATCGCAGCACTGCATATCATAATTTCGCAACAAAATTAATAGGGAAAAAGGAATAAAACTTGTATTGAAGCAATCTTCTGATTCTTCGAAGAATCGGAGGAAGATATTTCACCAGCAAAACCCCAAGCCCTAATTTTGTTCTGATTCATCAGCAAAACTTCACCTTTATTCCAAATTCGAAATAGCAGCGACTAGTTTTGAAGAGGAATCCATGGTAGCAGCGACTAGTTTTGAAGAGAAATTGGAGGAAGATGATCGGAGAAGAGACTTTGATGGTCCGATGAGAGTTTTTCTGATGGGAGTAAACGTAACCTATTTTGACTGAGAAGTCTTTAACCAGTAAAGAACCTAGTTTTTTGACTGAGCGATAAAAAAGTTATTTTACCTAATTAACTCGATTTTATGATTAATTAGTTTAATTATCTATGTGGCATGCCACATGGCATGTTTTATAATTTAATTAGAGCGTGTATCATACGCACTAGGGCCTAGGACCAGGGGGGTTTAATTACAAAGGGGGATATAGTTCAGGGGGTTTCCACGGACACTCAATAGTTTAGGTATGAAACTAACAAAAATCGTATAGTTTAGGCGGGTTTGAGGGTATTAACTCAAAAAAAGGGGGGGGGGGGGGCGGAATTGGCGAACCAAAATTCCTAACACAAAAAAACGTGCAACATCCTTTCTTCTCCAAAAATGCTGCTCCAAACCCCATCGAGACAGCCATAGAACACCCCAAAAAATAAAGCTAGACCTCCACTAGAACAGCCCCAAAAATACCAAAACTTTACTCTCACAAAATACCATGAAAAAGTGGCTGAAAATCTGCCCAATATGCAGCGAAAATCAGTTTTAAAAAGTCCCTAAATTAGCTCTAAAACCAGCAAAAAGCAGCTATATTTTCTAGCCGAAACTCAGCAAAATCAGCCCGAAATCACCATCCAAAATCGTGTCTGAGCTGAGTCCGTTCGAGGTTGCAACACCGGTTCGAGTTTTCCGTTCAGTTGGTGATTTGGGTAGTGTTCGAGTTATGTCGGTATTCTATTCCTCGATGTACTTAGAGAAATTCAATATTTAAACAAATTTCAAAGCTTCGGTTCATTTAAAGGTCAACTTTCTGTCTGCTAGCATTTTGATACTGTTTTCTGTTTTTTTTTGGATTTTACACTCACTACTAGAAATCCGGAAAAAAGCGACCAAAACTTAGCGACCAAAGTTGGTCTGTGAGAAAAAGCGACCAAAGTTGGTCACTAAACTAGTGAAAATAATAAAATAAATAAAAGAAACACAATAGCGACCAAGATTGGTCGCCAATTGGTCGCTATAATAGTCAAAATGTTGACTGGACTGGTCAGACTTTCTTGGTCAAACATTTACTGAGATTAGCGACCAAAGTTGGTCGCTAACTAAAGGGTAGGAAGGTAGCGACCAACTCGGGTCGCTCCAATGGGACCCAGTTATACAATTTTAATAATTATATTATTAATTTAAATATTATATGAAATATAATTAAATATGATTTAAATATAGCGACCAAAGCAATTTAAATATAGCGACCAGCTTTGGTCGCTAAATTAAATTCTTGAAAAAATAGCGACCAGAGTTGGTCTCCGTTCAGGTCAACAATGGTCAAAACTAAAAAATCTCTTTTGTAT
>NW_017673505.1:132219-132620 GCF_001879085.1 Nicotiana attenuata | reverse complement strand
TATCATATCAACCTCTCCTTACGACCTCCAGGCCGACATGATAAAGGGACTGGACTAGCTTGATCTCCAATGTATGAAAGGCTACGGCCATCTCCAATGTATGAAAGGCTACGGCCATCTCCAATGTATGAAAGGCTACGGCCATCTCCAATGTATGAAAGGCTACGGCCATCTCCAACGTATGAAAGGCTACGACCATCTCCAATATATGAAAGGCTACGGCCATCTCCAATGTATGAAAGGCTACGGCCATCTCCAACGTATGAAAGGCTACGACCATCTCCAACGTATGAAAGGCTACGACCATCTCCAATGTATGAAAGGCTACGGCCATCGCCGCCAACGGTCGACCTAGATTCGACTACGGTGAGTAACCGACTCGACGACAGTCGAAGTCGCCT
>NW_017673505.1:98292-129464 GCF_001879085.1 Nicotiana attenuata | reverse complement strand
GTTCTGGATTCCATCTTTCCGGGAACCCCTCGGGATTCGACACCAGGTGCTCCGTCCTGATGTAGAAATATTTACGCCAAAAGCGGCGGTTGGGCTTATCATCGGCTTTAACGACCAAGCCCTTTGCGCTACGACCTTTCAACTGCAGCATGGTACCCCCTCAGGTAACCAGCGCTGAACAACTGTAAGAGGTGGTGGACCGAGACGCTGCACCCGGCCCTGGCCGCATAAGTGGTCATGATACGGCACACCTTCAAAGTATAGGGAGTGAGGTGGGCCGGTCACACATTGTAAAAACGGCAAAGCTCCTCCACCAGAGGGTAGACTGGAAGGTCGTAACCGATCAAGAACGGGTACTCATAGAAGGTGCAATATCCAGGCCGGTGCACATTGGCATAATCCGTCCTGGCCGGAACCATTTCCACGTGGTCCGGAATATGGTGCGTCTCTCGCAGATCATCTAAATGGGATTGTAGTAAAACGCTGTGCTCCCAGGGAAGATCAGGGCTTTTAGTTGGAAAATCCCTGCGAACGTGCGTCTCCTTCGGAAGGACATTGTCTACGCTGAGAGGAACAAGGGCCTTCTCCGCCTTTTCCTCTTCACCACCGGAAGATGGCGGAACCCTAGACGGGGCATTATCTTTGGCCTTTTTATTATTCTGTCCGCGTTTTGTCATGATTATGCTACTTGAGAAACAAAGCACTGACGATAGGAAGTGTGGTTTCAACAGAAGTGGGAGAGTCCCTCACGAAATAACGGTTACAAGAAAGGAAGGCAAAGGAGTGTATCAGAAAATACTTTTCAGCGGCTTGAAAGTGGAATCAGATCAAACCTCTCTCATACTTATAAGGATAAGTTGCACAGGAATCGAAGAGTCATGATTCAAAACGTGCGCCGGAAACCAAAACGTCACTTCATCCTCTGAACCGCCTCGGGGGCAAATATAATGATGATGCATACAGGCGATGACATCATTCCAAAAAGGAAGCCACGCGTCAGCGGCTCAACAACGTCATATGTTTCACTTCATTCATATTGCCGCCCCTGGTCGAGGTCAAATTCTCCTAAGCCGAGGTTCGTATTTCCGCCCGTCGAAGACGCCCACCGAACGCGTCTCCAACGAGCGGAGGGACTAACTGTATAGGGTCAAATTTGACCCTCAGTATCTCTACGCCAGTGGGTATGCCCAATGAGTGTACGCCGACCAACGTAGCGGGTACGACTCGGCCGTGAGGACAAAAGCGACATCGTTTAGAACTCAGCGTCCACGATAGGGAGACGTTACCTATTTTTGTAACTTTTTGATTCTTTCGAGGAAGGTCTCCTATTATATAAAGGAGACCTCCACATTGTAAAAGGGGGATCTGATCTAATACAACTCTCTTATTTTTCTGGCTTTCTCTCTCTATATCTCTACCTCTAACGAAAATATCTTATTGGTAAACATTATCACTTTGCAATATCAGATCTACACCAATATTATCATCTTTGCATCTCTAGGCTTATTATATTTGATTACGATTTATCCCTTTTCTATTTTTGATTGTTTTATCGCTTACAAAGTATATCGTTAACTTTTGAGCCAAACAGTATTCTTTTTCCATCATAAAAAATAAAAAATAAAAAAACAGAAATAATAAACGAAAAGAAAAGAAATTACCTAGAGAAAGATAACAATTCGACTTTTGAAAAAAATTATAGAAGGGCGAGGGTCCAACTAAGAAGCCAACTAAAGCCACTGCTTCTTACTTGCAAAGAATCTCCAACAACTAATATTTTCCATAAACCGACAATGCCACAACCTTTGCACATGCACCCATTTGCATACAATCACACAATGTCCTATGACCTACACAAGATAAAAAAATATGTGAAATATTTGCTTGAAAGATTTTCCTTTTTTATTAAAATGATAGTGATATTTTTACTACTACTATATATATATATATATATTGTTGTGATTATGCTTGCATGAGCCGATGGTTTATCGTAAACACTTTCTCTATCTGCACAAGATAGAGGTAAAATCTACGAATATACTATCCTCCCTAGACCCCACTCGTAAAAATACATTGAGTATGTTGTTGTTGTAATATGAAGATAGACTTGTGTATATTTGAACTATTGTATGGGTACTGTAATCTACCACTAATGCAAGTACCATATTTTTTTTGTTTTTTATACACATTTTTAGCTTTAGTTGTAATTTAAACTTTAATTTTTCTTATTTTTCATTTAAACTTTAAACATTAGTGATTGTTCAGCCAAGCTATACCCTTGATTCAAACATGTGCTTTTAAGTTATACTCCTCGTGAAGAAGAAAAAAAGGAAGGTAAACTTATAAAGGCAAGAATAAACATAAGATAAAAATTACCTATTGCAATAATGTTGGCTTCATCATTGAAATCAGCGTGGTCATATGGCCAAATAAAACTCTAATACCTTCTTCTTTTTCTTTTTTTTTTGTTTTTTTTTTTGTTTTTTTTTTTTTTGTTTTTTTTTTTTTTTTTGTGAACAAAAAGAGGCTTCAATTAATTATTTGAATCATGTGCCTTCTAATCTGTCCATAGAAACCAGGAAAAAAAAAATCTTACTCAACTATAGGGATCGTTTGGTATTCGGGATACGGGATAATAATTTCGGAATTAGATGCGGAATTATTTATTTTGCGTTTAGTTAAATTTTTTTAATCGGGGATTAATTAATCCCGCGGTTGGATATTATTCTATTCCACATTGAGGGTGAGATAGTAATTTCAGCATTGATTGATCCTAGAATACACACTAAAATGACAAAATGCCCTTCTCCAATGCTCTTCCCCTAAAGTCGTTAAACCATTCCAGGCTAGTTGTTTTGTGGGTCTTTACAAGTTTATTTTTTATTTTATCTCTTTTTTTTACACATGAGAAATTTAATTTTACATAAAAAATGTCTCTTTTACACATAAGAGATATAAAAAGGACATTTTCTTAATTTCAACTTTATAAATAGCCATGAGCGTCCATTTTCTCCCATATATATCTCATTTTTAGTCCAATGAACCAAACATCTTTCATAAAAATATATTCTCTAAATAATTTCATGTATTTAATTTCCCATTATATTCCCGGGATAACAAACAACCCCTAAACGTCTTACTTTAATCTTATTTTTTGGTAAGGTTCGAGTAAAAGTAATGAATACTACTACTAGTAGTAGATTTTGGAAATAAGGTATCTTATTGTTAGATTCCCTTTTAACTCCCAATTTTTGGGCTCTGTCATATCATCTGAAAAATAAACCTTATCCCAATATAAAGCATCATTCTTTGAGAGAGATAAAAAACATTAAATACAAGTATACAAGTCACAAAATGGTTCTAATTATTGTACTTCTTTAAAATTTATGAATATGGTGTCAGCAACTGTTACAGGACCATCTTCAAAGGTTGAATAGTATGAATGAATCAATCATGTGATTATTTCTTCATTTCTGGAGTCAATTTTGTTCTCTTCCCTTTTACATTACTCACTCTTCTCTGCCAATTTTAAGGACCTCCCAGTTCAGAAGTCACTTTCAATTTGGACACTTCTCAAGTTTTCCCTTCTCTCTCCTTATCTTTCCTCCTTTTTTTATTTTTATTATTACTATAATGGTGACGTCGTCGATCCCAACTTATTTGACTTAACGCCTATAATATTGTTGTTGTTATAGGTGTATGGACTAATTTAGTCCCACCTCGACTAACTATATTTGTCAAAATGTAAATTGATAAGAAATTATTTTTCCACCTATTTTATTGATCACTGGACTATATACTTACGTGACCACTTCGCTAGTTATTATATAATATTTCCATTATCAAAAGAAAAAAAACAACTAATCATAAAAATGCCCTTCAGAAAGCTGCCTTTTTAACCATATGACACTTTGTACTGAGCAATCAATGTGAGTAACCCTTCACCCTTTTCCTCATCTGCACTCTTTCAATACATAGGAGTACTATCTATGCCTTTTCTTATTTGGGTTTTTTCAAATAAATTAGTGGAGTACTATTCTATTTTATCACTTCTTTTATTCTTTTTACATAATTTACCTGCATTTTGCTCATAAATGTATAAATGCCAAACCCCCTTTCAGTTTCGGTCCTTCCTCTTCTTGATTCCTTTTGGGTATTCTCCCTTTCTGTTTCTCTTGACCATTAATAGCACCAATTTCTTGAATTTCCTCTGCTTGATTCACTGAAAGTTGGAATCTTTTATTGGTTTAAGAAAAGCTAATTTGGTAGCAAGTTTTCAATAGGGTTACATTGGCTTTATTCTCTCTATTTTATTAGCAAAGGGTTTGATTTTTATTTGATCTGTTTGAGTGGTTTTTGGGATTTTCCTTTCATGAGAAACCAACATTTATTATGTGGGTTTGAGATTTAAGTGTAAACCCCTTTGGGTGAAAGTTGTAAAGCTGTAATCTTTCTGAAATTCTCTTTCTTTGTTGAAGTTTTTCAATTTGGGATTTTTTTTGGCTGGTAATGCTAATTGAAGATTGGGGAAATGGCTACTTTGGTACCTGGTGTGTTATTGAAGCTTCTTCAGCATATGAACACAGATGTGAAAGTTGCTGGTGAGCACAGGTCATCTCTATTGCAAGTGGTTAGCATTGTACCAGCATTAGCAGGTGGTGAGCTTTTCCCAAACCAAGGTTTCTACTTAAAGGTATCGGATTCTTCTCATGCCACTTATGTATCTTTGCCTGATGAACATGATGATCTTATTCTTAGTGATAAGATTCAATTAGGTCAGTTTATTCATGTTGAAAGGCTTGAAGCTGCTTCACCTGTGCCTATACTTAGAGGGGTTCGGCCGATCCCCGGCCGACATCCTTGTGTTGGAACTCCTGAAGATATAGTTGCAACTCATTCTTTAGGTTTCCTAAATAACAATGCTAATTTGTCACCTGGTTCGAAATCACAAGATAAGACTAAGTCAACCTCGAAAGCATTGGCAAATAATCATGTGGGGGTGAAAGACAATAACAAATCTGCAGTTTCTAGATCAAATGGTGGCACCAAAGAGGAAAAAGTGGAAAAGAAGAAGCCTAGTTTGACTTGGTCGAAGTCTCACTTGTCGAAGTTAGCGTTAAATGTAGTGGATAGGAAAGATTCTCTAATGAAATTAAAGTCTTCTAGCTCAAGATCAATACCCACATCTCCTACGAGTTGTTATTCATTACCAACTTCTTTTGAGAAGTTTTCAAATGGGGTTAAGCTACAAGCAAAGGTTAAGGGCTTAGAACGATTGGAGAAAGCAACAGCTAAACCTGGACCGGAGAAGCCAAGTTCTGTTCGTGGGGTGAGTCCAACACCGAAGAGAGTGCTGAGCGGGAATTCATTGAAGAATATTGTTAAAGGGTTTGACTTGGAGCCTAAGGCCTTGAGGAAGAGCTGGGAAGGGAATATGGATTTAAAGAGTAGAGAAAGTCCAAGGTTGAGGGTCAACAAGCATGATTTGAAACCTGAAACAAGGAGCACTTCTGTAAGTATTTTTTTTTCCGTCTGGTTATGATTTTCTGGTAAGGTTTGCGTACACATTACCCTCCCTAGACCCCACTTTTGGGATCATACTGCGTTGTTGTTGTTGTTGTTGTCTCGTTATGATTTTCTAGTACTCTGTGAAAGGATGGATGAGGCTAGGATAAAAAGTTTCTGATGGTTTGGGTATTGGTTTAAACTGATTAAAATATACATCTATTTAAATATTTGACTTTGTTGCCTTCAATACAGAGATTATGGTATTCTCCCTTTTATCTTTATCTAAATGCTTTGAGTGGTGCAGGTTCCAAGAAAATCAATCAGTGAGAAACTGACATATAAAGAAGATAACAGGGGAATGCTCGCAAAATCATCCAAAGAGGAGAATAAGGTTCAAACATCCTTAAAGAAGATTTCCACAAATGGAGAGCCTGTTGATGCTGAGAAATCAAGTAAGCAGAAAACATCCATGGGAAGAAAGCTACCTGGGGAGGTCAATAATAGCTTAGGAGAAAACTTGGTCAAAGTTGCTGTCAGTAATAGAACTTTAGCAGATGGAAATGTTGCCTGGTCTTCACTCCCATCTTCTCTGGCAAAGATGGGAAAGGTATGCTTTTTTTATATGATATTTTCCTCTTTTTCGAGTAACCTGATGGTCTTATTAGTTAAAGGTTTCCTATTTTGAGTAGGCATGTGTGGCTGATGTGTTTGCTTATAAAGTCTTTTCTTATTTGATAATTATATGCATTAGCGGATTGGACTATTTATTTGATCTCTGAAAGATATCATCTCATGTTATAGGAAGTCATGAAGCACAGAGATGCTGCACAGATAGCAGCCATTGAGGCTATGCAGGTGGCTTCGGCTACAGAAAGCTTACTTAGATGTTTAAGGTATTCCTTCCTTTTTCTCTTTTTTTTTTTTTTGGTATGTAAGTAGGAATTTAGTAGCTTTTCCTTCTATTTGAGCGTGGATGGTAAAAGGTAAATTTTAAGAGCTAAAATCAGTTTATTTACTTCGAGTTACAGACAATTGAGTTAGACTACTCCAGCTTGTTTGGGATTGAGGCATAGTAGTAGTAGTTGTTGTAAGGTAATATTTGGTGATGCTGTGGGGAGAAACCCCATATACAAGTATACAACCTGAAAACATGGTTCTCTACAAAACCCATAAATTTACCTGATAAAAAAAAGACACCCAGTCATCTACACAAAAAAGGGAACTCGTGGGTGCACCAAAAACTAATCAAAAGAGTTAGGCTGTATATCTAGTAACATCTTGTTAAGTTGGAGCCAATTGAGAAAGATTCAGGTTCTATAGCTACATTCTGTGTAATCAATTACCAAAAATTTGGAGTGTACCACTTCAAACTCTTTCATTTTTTCTTTGGGCGAGCTTAGCGTGGGTGAAAAATACAGGTATGTTCCTCATTTCATGCATCATACTGTCGGAAGTACTATACAATGATTAACTGAAAGAATCTTAAGCCTACACTGCCATATGGTATGGAAAAGCAATTTTGACCACATCATTTGCTCCAGGAGGTCAGTTGGACAGGAGTATGTGCATTAAAATTTTAATCATCTTATTATGGTGATGCTTATTTTAGTTGCCTGTACTAAATAGTGTTTATGGGTGGTAAACTAGAAAAAGGAATTGGTTAGATTAAGTGATTAACAACTTTAATCTACTGCCCATTTCTTTTTTTATTTCTTGTCTGGTATTACTGGAAGGTTGAGCTGTGTGCAATCTTTATCTAATCCTTCACTGCACCTTATTCTTGTATAAATAAATAAAAGAAATTGCCTTAATATGATATCAAAAGCTAGACTGGTTTATGATGCCTCTGGATGTGGTAAATTTTGAGGATAACAGCATAGTTTACTAATAGCTCATCTGTGAGATCTGGTTTGGTCATATTGAACATTTTATTCTTCCGTTGAAAGTGTTAAAGGATGACTTCTTGGGAGGCAACATGAATTAATCTATCCTCTGCATATGTATTCAGAGTCGGTTGAAATAAGTTGGATATGTACCTCATGGGGTATTATGATTGTTAACACCTCCACACTTACGGTTTTACCTCCCTTCGTCTCACTTGAACGCACACTCAATCCCACATAGACAAATTTTCTTGTATTTGGGTGCAATTGCCAAAAGCAAATCTCCTTTGCTCCTCGGTAATGGTGAAATGGGGTGGGGATAGGAGGCTGGATATGTATGGATTTTTTGTTGAGATAAGGAATTTGTTTCTGATCAATAACTTGCATGCAGAAGGGTGACTGCTTCTTCTTTTAGTTAGTATGTATCTTCCTTCATCTGACAGCCCTATGTAATTTGTTTCGGTGGATTCATAGTCCCATATGATGAAGCCAAATTGTTTACCAATGTTCTTTTCTTATTGAATTAGAAAAGAGAGCGCTAAATGATCTCTTGCCTTTAATTTTCAGTAGCGTTTTCTGGTTTGATCTTTGTGACTTCACTTTTCCTTTTACTTGTTGGTCCTGTATAACTGGAATTATCTATAAATTTGCTGTTGCCTGCTAGGAAACATAGTTGCTCAATCAGGGTGCTGAATCTCACATGAATAGATTTTGAAGAAGTACTACGGGATAAATATAATTTAATCTGTATGCCCTTGAACTTTTTTATCATTGGAGTAAGATGTCTGTTTTCCAAAATTAGAAGGAATCCACATCATTTAATATTAAATATGGGTCGGATAATTTATCCGTTTTGTATTGCCCATTTTCGACCCGTCCATATCCGATTCAACCCACCCGTTTGCCACCCCTAGTAGGGATAGGTTTCAGCTGGGTGTGGGGAGACATGTTGGAGGAAGGAATTATTCAGGTGAAAATTGTATTTATTCTTCTAATGTAGACTGGTTAGCAAGTGAAATCAATATTCAATATGACCAAACCAGATCTCAAATAGTGGACCATGGTTCTGTAAGAGTTTATTTAGACTTTCAAATTGTGGTAAATTTATAGTTTGTTAATTCATCATGTCAACTGAACTTGTCCTTTTATTATGCAACCCAAAAACAATTGCTGATTTCTTAATGTAACTGTTCAGCACATATTCTGAGTTGAGCTCCTCAGCAAAGGAAGATAACCCGCAGTCTGCTGTTGAGCAATTCTTGGCGCTGCATGCAAGTTTGAAGAATGTTCGTCTTGTTGGTGAGTCGTTATCCAAGACCATGCCAGCTGATTCAGCATCAGATCATGAAGAAAACCCATCCGAAGAAGAACTTAAGGTTGTGTCACAAAAACGTAAACAGGCAGCTCTATGGGTCAATGCTGCATTGGCTACCAATCTGTCATCCTTCACGGTGTATACCAAAAAAGTAACTTCAAGTCCAGGTGCCACTTCAGCTGCCTTGCCAAGCCCAAAGATTATGGCTGGAAATCTACCTATGCTAGTCCTTGACAACTCAACCAAAAATGCACCTGCAAAAAACCAAGCCAAACCCCGGCCAACAGTCAGTTCTAAGATTCAGTTATCAGGTTATCAACGGCGCTTAACGGATGGGGTAGCTGCTAATCAGAAGCCAAAATCTCCACCTCCAGCGGATTGGGTCAGAGGAGACGGTCTTGAAGAGACTGTGGACTTGGCCGAGATGTTAAGAATGGCGTCCCAAGACTGGTTCTTAGGATTTGTAGAAAGGTTCTTGGATGCTGATGTGGATGCCTCAGCTTTATCAGATAATGGTCAAATAGCCGGCATGTTATCCCAGCTGAAGAGTGTGAATGACTGGTTGGATGAGATTGGAACTAACAAGGATGATGAAAGTCCCGAAATCGATTCTGAGACCATCGATAGGATAAGAAAAAAGATCTACGAATATCTTCTCACTCACGTGGAATCTGCTGCTGCAGCTCTTGGTGGTGGATCACAAGTGTCACCTACAATAGAAACCAAAACAAGAAGATGACTTACTTTGATTGCATAATGCATAATACTGGCAACTCACCTTTGATATGAGAAGCATGCTCCAGTAGCCCCTTCAACCACCAAGTGGTTAAAAGAGCTGAGAAGTTTTAGGATGTATATAGATTCTAAAGTTGGTCGAGGTAGAGTAGTTAGTATATATATTGTGCAGACAGGGAGTTACATGATGTTCAAGATTTCCTTTCTTCTTTACCTGGAAACTTATTCTCATAAATTATAAATAGCTTAACATTTTGAGTATACACTGATGTGGTGTTCTGGAGAAAAGGGAAGATGTCTTTTTTCCTTACCTTGAATGAGTGACATGAACCTGTTATTGAAATTAACCTTATAGTTCACCATAACATTATGCATACCTATGGAATCAGTTGAAGTAGAATCAGCTTTTGTTCACCACTTTCGTCGTAATGTAGCAAGAAATGACTAAGCGAGACAGATTCCTGCATACTTGTGATCCTAGAAATTCATGTATAGTTCCTCACTCAGTCAGAAGTGAGTGTCATTTCATCCAAGTATACATGTATCAACATTGTGGAGAAGACTTGAAAATGCTGTTTGAATCTTATGAAGTATATTTAGTTTTATGGCCTACTTATCATGGCAAATTTTCCCAACATATTGTGTGCTTGGATTGGTTAAACAAGTAGCAACATGTGTTTTCACTTATTTAGTCGGTTTAGTTTCGTTACATCTTATATAGTTGCAACTTGCTTGGGATTGATGTATAATAGTTGTTGTTGTAGTACTAATAAAAGACGACAAAATGAGACAATGGAGTAGCAGACAGGAGCAACATATTTGAGGAAAGCATTTTTCCTCAAATATTCATATTTCAAGACAAATTAAGGTGACCATACATATACGTAAAATAAGATTGATAAGTTCCTAAATGGCTTCTCAGTGGAAGTAGACAAATACAACATATGCAGCTATATATATGGCAGTAATATTCTTGGAAACTGCAGAATTATTGGCCTGACCAAAGCACTATCTGGTTAAACTCTTGTTGATAAGTGAGTGCAAGATTGTTCTATGGGAATAGGAGGGTCTGAGAAAGAGCCATTGAGAATGGAGTTGGCTAACCAGACATTGGCAGCATCTGTGTAATGTATTCCATCCCAACTAATGTACTTTGTGGGATCACTACATGCCTTTCCATACTCTGTTCCATTCACTACTCTTGTCTGCCCACATGCAACTTCATATCCATTTTTGTACCAACCACAGCAGAATTTCATTGGATCTCCAAAACCTGCTTGTCCATCAAATAAAATTATTAGCGATACCTTTTCTGACTTTAAGTTCTATACACTGACTGACAGTGTAAAAGATATTACTACACAATCAACTCATTTGAAGGGGAGCCTTGGCGTAACTGGTAAAGTTGCTGTTACCACGAGGTCACGGGTTCGAGCCATGGAAACAGCCTCTTGCAGAAATACAGGGTAAGGTTGCGTACAGTACACCCTTGTGGTTCGGCCCTTGCCCAGACCCCGCTCATAGCGGGAGCTTAGTGTACCGGGCTGCCCTTTACACAATCAGCTCATTTATAAAGTAACTAAAGATAAAAATATTATAGTACCTTGTTTCTTGGCAGTGCTAATTAGTTTATATTTAGCTGAATAAATGTCAACATAAGTAATTGCAGAATGAGTGAGCTCCTTTCTTAAGTGTGATATTCTGTCTTTGAGCTGCTTGTTGAATTCTCGAGCCACCTCATTTTGGCTCTCTATACATCCAGTGGCATCCAAGCCCCGAGGCTTCAGTGGGTAAGATATCACACTATAAGGCAAACATCCAATGGGTCCAGTATTATGGATCCAGAAATTCTGAGCCCCTTCAATGTAAAGTTGCTGCACAAATTTATGTATGTAAATAAGTATTAACAGGAAGAAGAAAAACCAACAATCAGAAAAACAATAGCGTATGTCTCCTAAACATTGACGGATCCAGAATATAAATTTGATGGGTTCAAATCTTTAATTTCTTATTATAGAATCCATTAATAGCCTTACCCTACATTTCTGCAAGAGGATGTTTCGACGGATCGAACTTGTCACCTCTTGGTCACATGGTAACAACTTTACTAGTTACGCCAAGACTCTCCTTCTATTATAGAATCCATTGCACTTTTGAAATTACGTGTTAATACTTTGTAACTAAATTTTTTATTAACTTTCCACATATAATTATGTTCCATATGAAAATTAGGTCAAGTGAAATCCATTAAACAACAGAATCATCAGGAGACGTTCGTGGATTTTGGAAAAAAGACTTTGTTTACTTCCTGCAAATTTAGGAGGGATCCAACAATCTCCGGTAGAAAAAAAAAAAAAAAAAAGAAAAAGAGAAGAAGAGCGTACATGAATGGCTTGAGTAAAGATATCTAGGATTTGTGGAATGGATGCTCGGACTTGTGCTTCGTGGGAATGTTGAAAACCATAGGAAAGGTCATTCTGTCCAATGTCAAATGTGTAAAGTGCCTTTGAAAAATCATCTGGCTTTGGAATATTGATATTCACTTTTGAAGAAGACCACTTCGAGTTTGTAACTGCATGAATATGATCAATAGCCATTAACCTTATTATAAGAGTCATTCTGATCGAGTACATTTCTATGTAAAAAAATAAATATAAGAACTCACTTGTTAAATTAATAGTACGTTTCTTGAATTGTAAAAACTGAGAAATCTGAACACCAAGGTAAAAAGGACTGTAACCACCAGGCAAGATAGATGAACCAACCGTTGCAAAATTAGCACCATTTCTAAAATCTGCACCAATTGAATCTAAATACGCACTCAAGTACTGCAAATCCAACCTGTCCGCTGTAAAGGAATAAACCAACCAAATATTTAAGCTTAATATATACTTTTATATATATATATACTGATAGTGAAAGATTTCTTACCTATGAGGTCGATGATGAGACGACCGTCGCATACCCTACCAAAAGGTCTGTTAAAGAAAGTCTCGCCATTGGGTGGCTGAACCTCATGAAAAGCTGCTGATTTTCCACCTGTGTCCGAATTCGAATCACCAAAGTTATATATGGCTGGAAATCCACACTCTTTTTCTTCATTAATTTCTCCCAAAACCAATCCCAAGTATAATATCCCACTTAACACTATTACTACTAATTTCATCATTCTTGGCCTTAGGATTTTGGAACAAACTCCATTCTCCTCAAGTTTATATACTGAACAAACACTACTCTCTTTTCATCAGTCTTACCAAGTTTAGAGACTTGCTGACTAATTTCTCATACACTACTTGGCTTCTTATAATGAATTAGTTACATACAATGTCTACACTCTTTAATTTGTATCATTAAATATGGATTCTTTCTATCTTTCACTATGTTAGTGAATATTCTTTCTTCTTTCTTTTGACACACATGTATCACGTTTAATTGTTTTATGGAATTTCCAAAAGTACATGCCAATTAAAAGGAATTTGTGTATATATATATATATATATATATATATATATATATATATATATATATATATATATATATATATATATACAAATGTAACATTCTAAGTGTAGGTGCATTTGATACGTTTTATATTCAGCGTTTGTGTTTGTGTGTGTGTATGTGGAATATGGTGATTAATTGCGATAATGAAGCTTGTGCATAACTCCTTACTATTTATTTAGAACAATAGAAATAGAACACAGAAATGGAGAAGGACGTTTGTCATATATAATTCCATGAATCCCATTAAACGTCCAATTAATGATTCTCAAAGATGATTAACTACAGTTTATAGAGGATGTTAGTGACCCCTTTTTGGCTTGTTACTCTGTTTCAATTCATGTAAACCTATTTGATTGGGCAGGGAGTTTATATATGCTTGTAATAAGATTGTTTATGTGTGCTTGTAATAAGACCAGATTCTCTCTATAAAGTCAAAGTGTATTTTACAAGTGAATATCTCATGAACCCCTATTATTGTGTCTCTTTCTATTTATCGAGAACATGTTCCTAGAAATCCCAGTAGTACAAGTGCAGAGTATATCCACTAGAATATTCACTTTAATGTCCTATCTTGAAGCTAGCCGTGTTAACTCTCTCAAGAGTTCTCGACCTCGACCTCGACCTCGATCCCCAATGACTTCTCGACCTCAATCCTTGCTGACTCTTCGACCACGGCCTTCATCGTTCCTTAAACCACTTCAGAACGTAGTGGCCTGGAAATATTTTGCTAATTCCATCCCGACGAGTGCTCGATCGCCGGGGTGAGCACCGCAGTGGCGTTCATGGACTTCTTCGAGGACGCATTGGGTCTGGTTCGGGCCCAAGCATAGGTCGCTATGGTGGAAACTGTACCTAGCTGCTTGCACTCTTAGTTTCTTGGCTTCCTTTTGTGTTGTTTGGAAGTGTGTCGCCCTTCAAGTAGGTGATAATGTGACTGCACCAATCCCAAGTTAAGCTTACGGTTCTTATCTCGATTTGGTCTAGTGATGAGTTGAGGAGGTGGACTACACTTTTATCTCCGATCGTGATGCTTTTGGTAGCTGTGGCCAGTTTGGCGAGGCCGTCCTCTTCGGCATTCTGCACACGTGAGATCTGGTCGAGCTGGCATTCATCGAACTTAGGCAGTAGCTTGCAGATCTCGGTCTGATATTTTTGCAGCCTTTGTTCTTTGATTTGGAAAGTCCCTGTGACTTGGTTGATTATGAATTGGGAATCACAACAGAGTCTCAACTGTTTCACCCCATACTTGAGTGCTAGCCTCAACCCTGCAATTACGGCTATACTCGGCCTCATTGTTAGCCATATTTGGGCACTTTATGGACTAGCGAATTAGGGACCTCCAGTACGAATCCCAGTTCGGATCCCGATGCGTTGGATACATCATTTTGGGCCCCTTTGTGACTTGTTTAGGACCATAAATTCTAAAAGTCTTTATTTTTTCTTAAACTCCGTGCCCAGTCAAACAGGTTCACATAAGTTGGAACGGAGGGAGTAACATTTATCAGACCACCACAGGATGAATCTCGATAGGGCAGCGATTCGACTGGTCAACCTTCGGACTTGCTTCTTGGTAGTCAAGAGTTCCGGTATCCCCTAAATAGATTTCATCTGGTCTGGGTTGGCCTCGATCCCCCGTTGTGACACCAAAAAACCCAGGAATTGTCCAGAGGCTATGCCAAAGGAACATTTCTCAGGATTTAGCTTCATTTTATACCGCCTTAGTATGTCGAAAGCCTCCTTCAAATGGTCGATATGATCATCTGCCTTTACGGAGTTGACTAGCGTGTCGTCTATATATACTTTCATGGTCTTGCCAAGTTGGTCTTTGAACATCTTCGTGACCAATCTTTGATATGTGGCTCCTGCGTTCTTCAGCCCAAAGGGCATGACCCTATAGTAGTATGTTCCTTGGTGGGTGATGAACGTGTTTTTCTCCTAGTCTTCTTCTTCCATAAGTATCTGTCTATAACCTGAGTATGCTTCCAAGAAGCTCAGCAACTCGTGTCCGAACGTTGCGTCGAAAAGTTGGTCGATGTGTGGTAACGGCAACGAGTCCTTCGGGCATACTTTGTTTAAGTCCGTGAAATCCACGCACATACGCCATTTTCCATTTTTCTTTTTGACCATTACTACGTTGGCGATCCATTTGGGGTACTTTGATTCCCTGATGGAACCATTTTTTAGTTGTTTCTCCACCTTTTAGTGTACGACACTGTTGATGGCAGGATTGAATTTACGTCAGACCTGCCTTATTGGGGTAGAACTTGTCGATGTTTAATTTGTGTATGGCGATCTCCAGGGGGTTTCCCGGTATATCTGCATGGCTAAAGGCAAATAAATCTGCATTAGTTATTAAGAATTGACGGAATTTACCTTGCTCTTAGAGTTTGCAGCCAATGTAGGCCTTTTTGCTACAGTCAATGGAGTCTAATTGGACGGGGTCGAGTTCTTTTATGGTTGAGTCTGCAGCCTTGACCATTTCGATATCCATGATGACGTCTCTGGTCTCATCTTGTGTCGACCTCGGCCTTGTTGATTGCTATCCCTCTTTTCTTTGTCTTTTTTATGTTGGGTTGTCGTGTGCCTAAGGCAATGCGGTAGCACTCCCTGGACGTACGTTGTTTTCCGCGTATGTTGAGTATTCCCCATGGTGTTTGGAATTTAATTACTTGGTATAGGCTGAAGGGTATGACTCTCATGGGATGTAACCACGGTCGTCTCACTATGGCATGGTACGCAGTGGCCTGGTCCATGATGTGGAATGTCGTCTCCAGCGTTACGCCGTCGGCCAAGACAGGGAGTGTAATTTCTCCTGATGTCTGCTCAACTGCATTGTTAAAACCGGTTAGTGTGATGCAGCGTGGCACTATCTTGTCCTTGAGTCTCATTTGGGCGAGGACTCGGGGATGGATAATGCACGCTCCACTTCCATCGTCCACCATGATACATTTGACATCAGTATCTAAAATGTGTAAAGTAATGACGAGGGAATCGTTATGAGGGAAAGTCAAACTTTCGGCATCTGACTCATCGAAGGTGATACTTTCTTCGAGTCTGTCGTACCGTTCGTGAGTGATAGATCGCTTGAGCTTGTGAGTGGTGGTGAAATTCATGTCGTTGATAGAGGCGTTGTTACTGCCACTGATGATCATGTTGATAGTACGAGCTGGTGATGGCCGCTTCGGCGAAACTTGGTGTTCGTGTTCTCTGGGGAAGTTATTTCTCCCTTTGTCGCTTAGTAGTTCTCTAAGGTATCCTTGCCACAACATGTTTACGACTTCTTGCCTGAGGGAGATGCAATCTTCTGTTTTGTGCCATGTTCCTAGTGGAACTCATAGAGAACATCGGATTTTTTGGTGCTCGGGCCGGACCTCATCTTTGGTGGCTACTTTACCTTTGTTTCGAGCTTCTCAAGAGCATAGACTATTTCTTTAGGTGATACACAAAAACTGTGAGCAGATAATAAGGGGGCATACCTCTCTCATTTCGGTGAGTCCCAGTCTTCAGCCTAGATGGGCTTTCTTCATAGCGGAGGGAAGGTGTGGCGGATGCCCTGATGTATGGCTGGTGTCATTCCCTGATGGGTTGCGAGACCGGGTAGTCCCTCCTAACGTTATCTCTTTGTTCTTTCCTGGACTCGGCTTGTATCAGGATGAGCCGATGAGTTGGTCTATTGAGGTCATCCTCATTTGCTCGGACTTCGGCATAATAAGTATTATGGATCTCATCCCAAGTGGTTGGATGATATTTCATCAATCGGCTCAACGGTTTTCTAGTTGCTCTTGAACCATCCCTACTCAACCCGTTCTGGAAAGCTGCAACCACTATCCCCTCAGACACGTTCGGCAGAGTAATCCTTACCTTGTTGAAACCGAGCGAGGAAGTCCCTCAGTCCCTCTCCAAAGGACTTCTTGATAGCGAATATGTCGTTTACTCTTGCTTCAACCTTTTTGGCTCCAGCATGTGCGGTTATGAACTTATCGGCCATTTCTTCGCAAGTTTCTATGGAGGGGACTGGTAGCTGTGAGTACCATGTTAATGCCCCTCCAGTAAGGGTTTCGCCAAATTTCTTCAGCAAAATAGAGGACACCTGTTCCTTGGCGAGGTTGTTTCCTTTCACGACGGTGACGTAATGGGTCACATGATCTTCGGTATCGGTCGTTCCGTCGTATATCTTGAGGTAGGGCGGCATTTTGAAGGTCTTTGGTATGGAATGCAGGGCTGCTCGTCGTTGTACGACTGCTCTATGAACCTCCCGGCGTCACTTTTTGGCAACAACTTAGGAGCGCCCGGTATCTTGTCGACTCATTCTTGGTGTTCTTTCATGTGGTATCGGAGTGCTTAGTTTTCTTTTTTCAATTCCTCCATCCTCTTTAGAACGAAAGTAAGGGCGCTGTCACCTGCACTGTTAGTAATATTATGAGGTATACCTGTTGTCGGAAGGTTTGGCTAGTTGCACTGTTCGTCTGTTTGTTGTATCGTTCATGCTCTTGCGGTTTCTGTAGTCGTGCCTGGAGCGGGCCTGTTGAGCACGCTCACTAGCGTATTGGTCATCGATGCTTCGAGGAGCTTTTTCACAGCCGGTAACGTCCCTTCTCTGTGGACGTGGAAGCTACTTTTCCGTTGGGTTTAGTTATGCTACAATGGTGTGGGGGAGGAGACCTCCGCACCCAGGGGAGGCAGTGGGCGTCACGTCTTCGCCTAGGATTTCATAACTCTCGTTGATAGCATTCATGAGGTTGCTAGGGAGATCACCCGTTACTTTCGTCCTCTCTCCTTGGTTACCTGCCATATAGGTAAAGGTGACAAGTGGGTCGGTCCAAACGGTCCCGGGCTAAACGGTCTTTTTACAGGAACCAGCCCAGGATAGGGCCCACGAACTCATGGTCCCGGGCTAAACGGTCCGGGCCCGCGGACTAAGTGGGTCCAGCGGCTATTTTTTTTAAAAAAATAAATAGAAATTAGAGACAAAAAGATGTTAAAAAAAATATCTAAGGCAATGCCTTGTAAATTTTATTATAGAATTGTGACCCAAAATTTTTTAATTCAAATTTAAAGTCTAAAGACAAAAATATTGTAAAGAGATATTCAAAGCAATGCCTTGTAATTTATTATAACATTAAAAAAATATGGCAATATCATTCTTAGTCTTCCTCCCCCCTCTGGAACGAGCACAACAAGGTGCTAATACCACCATTGAGAAGAAAAAGAAACTAATCAAGATGTGCCAAAATACAAGTTACACAATACATACTCCCTCTGTTCCAATTTATGTGAACTTATTTGACTGGGCATGGAGTTTAAGAAAAAATAAAGACTTTTAGAATTTGTGGTGCTAAACAAGTTAAAAAGGGGCCCAGAGTATTTGTGTGGTTATAAAAACTTCTCATTAAGGGTAGAATTGTAAGTTTAAGCTAAATTGTTTCCAAATTTAGAAAGGGGCCATTCTTTTTGGAACGGACCAAAAAGGAAATAGGTTCACATAAACCGGAACGGAGAGAGTACTAATTTTTGTTCATACAAGTTACATGGTATCTCTTACAAACTTCATAAATCTTTCAAGAAAAATGAAAGAACGAGAGGGTATTTACAGTTGAAAATAGAGAAAAAGTGTAATTATAAAAAATTTGGGGTTAAAACAAAGTGGGGGAGGGGGGGGGGTGTTAAATGGCTATTTTGTAAATAGCCAATGACTGTTTTTGACAGCCCAACGACCGTTTTTAAACTTTTTCAAACGGCCAGATTTTTTTTAGATTTTTTTACCGTTGGACCGTTTGGCCCGCTAGGGACCAGTCCGGTCCTGGTCCCAAACGGTCTTGGTCCTAGCGGTCCCAACCTATTAAACCGGCCTAGAAGATCGGACCAGGCCCACGGTTATCGATCCTACCGGTCCTGGCCTGTTTGGCCCGCGGTCCCGAGCCAGTCCTGGTCCCAGACCGGCCTACTTGCTACCCTTACATATAGGTTTTTGTACGTACAAAGAAATAAGAAGATCTTGGGGTTTGTGAGGTTAGATCTAAAGGAAGCTACAAAATTAATTAAGAAATCCCCACAGACGGCGCCAAATTATTTGACAAAAAATATAGATCTTGGTTCAACTAATTAACTCTATGCAAATGAGGGTTATTCTTGGTTAATAATAATATCCTATAGATAAAATTCTTGGTATTATGATAGGTAGCAGGTAGATCTATTCCGAAGGTTATGAAAGTGCACAATAATGACAATATTCGAGAATCCTAGAAAAGTAATGTAACATTAAATAATGATGAAAAGCAATAAATGACATTTATATAAATAAATGCGAATGAGTCACCAAGAAAGGATGAAATCAATGGATGTTCTTTCTAACAATGAAGAATAATGGATAAGCCTTTGAATGTCCAAGATATTCTCGGATCTAGTAGACAAGTGTAGGTTAGAATCTTAGTGAAAAGGTTGTTTATGTGTGCTTTTAATAAGACCAGATTCTCTCTATAAAGTCAAAGTGTATATTACAAGTGAATATCTCATGTCCCCTATCATTGTGTCTCTTTCTATTTATCGAGAACATGTTCCTAGAAACCCTAATAGTACATGTGCAGAATATATCCACTAGAATATTCACTTTAATGTCTTATCTTGAAACTAGCCGTTAAACTCTGTCAAGGGTTCTCGACCTTGATCCCCGATGACTTCTCGACCTCGGTCCTTGCTGACTCTTCGACCACGGCCTTCATCGTTCCTTAAACCACTTCGACACGTAGCGGCCTGGGAATATTTCGCTAATGCCATCCTAACTTAAGCGTTGTAGAGATAGATTTTGACCCATACAGATTGCACAATTAGTATTGCAATAACATGCCAATTTGCTTAGTTCAAAGGGTGAAGGGCCCACTCGGGAAAAAAATGGATGGTGAGGCCATTATGTTATAGGAATTTTTACCTCCTATAGTAAAGGTTGATACTTTATATATTTTAAATAAATACCATTTTAGAAAATAGCTACCTTTTGATTTTTATAGCCAAATATCTATTTATGGTCACCTCCTACCCATAAGCCATAAAATACGCTTTGTATTATTTTTCTCTCCATTCTTTCAGATTTTTCTCCACCCTCTCTCTCAACACCAGTTTTCTCCATGACTACAAACTCATGGATTCTCTCTCATCAGCTCCTCCGTCGATGGTAGTTCCTTGTGTTTAATTTGGCGATTTTGAGGACATCAAACATCTTTTGAGGGTTTTCCGTAATTCATCAAATTCAAAGATAATATATCATCTTCTAGAAGCTGCACCATTGCCAACAAAGGACGAAAACGCCTTCTTCACATTATTCTTCACTGGATAACTGACTCGAAAACGCTTCGAATTTCCCATTCCACAGCCAAAACAGAGCGTTGAAGTTGGTGAAGTAGGGATCTGTAGCTTTTCATGATCATACTCCTCAATTTCTGATCTCGAACGATAGTTCCTTGTGTTGGAATTATAAGCAGTGATTGGAATGGAAGACATCGAAAACGACGATGAAACATTATTTGTGCTGCAAAAGATATTTGGTTAGGGCTGCAACTCGATGAGACGACATTAGGGCTGTTCTTGAACAAAGATGACGTAGTTTGGGGCTGAGCAACTTGAAGATTTTGTTACTTTTTTTAAAGTGTATTTCAATGTATCTCGTTGTATTTCCATGTATTTCATTGTATTCATTGTCTTTATTTCATTGTATTTCATTGTATCTCGCTGTATTCCATGTATTTCATTATATTCACTGTCTCGCTATATTCCATGAATGTATTCATATAATTTTTTTTTAATTAATATAATTTATGTATTCAGATGTATATATGTATTCAAATGTATCTATAGTATGTATTCATATGTTTTTGCACTATAGATGACCTGCTATACTTCATGTATTCAATGTATTTAACTACATTCAATGTAATTACATAATCTCTCTGAAGATTGCTATATTTTTGGGGTATTTTTCGGTTGAGAATTTTTTTTTATAACTGGAAATACAAAATTTGTGTGTTATAATTGAGTTTGTTGAGTTATATTAGGAGTCTATTATGTTAATTGATTCACTTTTCGTTTAAAAATAGTTGTAATCCTCTGTTTCACGCGATGAATACAGTTGAATAGAGTCGAATACAAAAATCTGTCTAGCTGTAATCCCTTGTTTCACGCCTAGAAATGCTACTGTATTCATGAATACAGTAGCTTAAATACATCGAATACACTCTAAAAAACCTGAAAGCATAGTTATAGGAAGTAATATAGTAAATGATAGCTACAACTAAATAATAACCACTAAACATATTGGTTTCTGAAAGTTTCTCTATGTTTTATATGTGCCAATATAGCATCTTTCCCTCGTCTTCACAAAATATGGTCCAAAACGTATACGCCTGCCTGTAACTGTTTTTCTTTTTTTCTTTTACTTTTAAAATAGTTTATGTTTACTTTCACCAATACTATAACTCATAATATAGTTTAACGTGTGATAGTATAATATATTTATTACATATCCTTTATATTATGTATTATATTTCTTTGACTTCATTTTGTATTTAATTTTTTAAGTTTTGATACCCCTTAATGAAATTCTGGCTCCGCTATTGCTTGAAGGATGATTCAATCATGTGAGCTATGAGATAACTTAATGTGGGATTAAGTAAAAAAATTTTAAGGACTAGCTTGTTATAAATATATTATATTGTGGATGTCCATTTTTAATACATCGCTGTAAGTAAGTGTCTTGAAGGAGTTTATCTATATTGGACTCCGCTATGAATATGTTTATCAATTTAGTAGTCAATTGGAAATAAGCCTCTTGAAAAAGCTTATCATTTCGGTACTCCATTGTGAATAATATTACCCTTTGTAAAAGATTATCTATAGCAGCTTGCAGTAGTAACAACTTATACAGCAGCTTGCAGTGTCAGTTTACACAACATCTTTCTCTCTTCTATATACAAAGAATAAAGTCAATTCATTATATACATCAATTTGAATGAATAATTATCAGTTTTTTTTTCTCTATATTTGTCTTTGATTTATTTACTTTAAAGTCAGTATTTTATAACATACCCCATCTTATTTGGATACTTCAAAGAAAAAATGCTTCTACGAGCAGCTCAAAACAGTTGGAGCCTACAATACTAAGAAGTATCTCTCGAAATGTCAAGAGGTAAAAGGATCTTTGGGTTTGCAAAAACTATAGCAAATACATCATACAGATAGACCAACGTCGTTATTCAATGTAGCAACAGCAGCAGCGTCGAGACGGTATAATCTCGTTCGACATGGAGAAGTTCGGGCAGAAGGCCATTACGCAGCTGATGAAAATGCTGCCACGCAACCTTGGAGCCGTGAACCCGAACATGGTGGTTAGCAATGAAGGAAGATAGTGGGGAGAAACGGATGAATGAATGGGAAAAGACACTTAGATGAAGAGATAGTGCCAGAATGCCCCCATTTATAGGGGGTGATAACACGGACATCGATGCTTTTGAAAGACGGATAGGCAGGCGCAATCCATGCGTCATTGAAAAACGAGTCGACGACGTTATTATGACCTTGAAGATTGGGATCGGCAGTGCATTGAATGGCACCAAAAAGTTAATTGTAAAACAATGAAAGTTATTACCGCTAGAAATCAATGTAGATTCATATTTATGAACGAATTGATATGATTAAAATGAAAAACATTCACATCAAATTTATGAATGAAAGTCCTTCTTACTTGAATTGAACAAGTCAGTTTAAATCTTGTGTATCTTTTCTTTTCCCTCCCAAACCATATGTATCTAATGAAGCAAAATATATCCTTTTCGCTCTTAGGGGTCGTTTGATAGGATATATAAGAATAGCACTGTATAAAGTGTATTAATAATATTGGGACTAATTATGCTGAGATTATTTTTTAATAAAGGGTAGTCTGTCTTTACACATTAAAAATTATGGTATTGCTAATGCCATAATTTGCTATGTATAAGAATAGTACTGAATAAAGTGTATTAGTTATACATAAATTTAAAAATATTACTAACAAAAAAAAAATTAATAATTCTAAAATTATTAGATGTACATTATTTTTCCGAATATATCCTACCAACCGAGCCGTCAGTGGTCTATCTATCCACCTTTCCAAGAGAAAGGTAAATTACGGGGAAAAGGAAAAAGGAAAAAAGATCAGGGATAGGGGGGACAAAATTGTCACAATTTGCATTCTCCGCTAACAAGCCCCGATTACAAAAACTCAGCCGTCGGAACGCTGCAATTGCCGCCACTAGAGAGCAAAGATTTGGAGCGAAGAAGAGAAAAATGGTGGTAAGATTGCGGTTGTCGAGGTTTGGATGCAAAAACAAACCTTCTTACTGTGATGACCCAAAATGTCATCTTTAAATTAAATAATTATCTCGGTATTTAAAGACCTTGAAAAGCGTTATTAATCATTCCTCGACTAGCGTGCGCAATTCGTATAATTTTCTGGAGGGTTTTTATGTGAAAAATGGATTAAAATGTGAATTAGAGCTTTAAAACTCAACTGAGTAGTTTTCGGTCAACATTTAGGGTAAACGGACCTGGACCCGTGATTTGACGGTCCCGGAAGGTCCGTAGAAAAATATGGGACTTGGGCGTATGCCCGGAATCGAATTCCGAGATCCCAAGCCCGAGAAATGAATTTTTGAAGAAAATTATTTTCTGGAAATTTCTATGAGATTTGGAAATGAATTGTGATTACAACTTGATGGTATAGGGCCCGTATTTTGGTTCCGGCGCCCGGTACAGGTCTTATATGTAATTTAAGATAAGTCTCTGAAGATTGGTAAGAAACGGACTTGAAACGACCTGAATCGGATCGTTTTTTAGAAAATTGGAAATTTGAAGTTTCCAGTTCGATAGTGAGATTTTGATCCGAGGGCCGGAATGGAATTACGGAAGTTGGAGTAGCTTCGTAGTGTTGAATGTGACTTGTGTGCAAAATTCCAGGTCATTCGGACGAGGTTTGATAGATTTTTTGATCGAAAGTATAATTTGAGAGTTTTTGGAATTATTAGGATTGAATGCGATGTAAAATTTTTGTTTTGATGTTGTCTTGAGCGTTCTGAAGATTGGAACAAGTTTGAATGATGTTCTAGGATTGGTTGGCATGTTTGGTTGAAGTCCCGGGGGCCTCGGTTATGTTTCGGGGTGGTTTCGGATCATTTCGGGCTGTTTTGCAATAGCTGAAGCTGGTATCTGGGTTGTTCTTCGCTTCCGCGAGGTCCTCTCGCGTTCGCGAAGAAGGATTTGGCTTCTGGGATTTTGTTCTTCACGTTCGCGAAGAGACCCTCGCGTTCGCGAACAAGAAGAAATTCTGTTGCGCAGGTCTTACTTCGGAGGCTCAAATCTCTCAATCTACAATGAACTTTGAGATGATTCAAAAATAAAAGTTGTAGCTCTTTGAATCTAGTTTCCAGAATCATATTATAATAGTCATTTGGACATCTGAAGCAAAAGTTATGACCATTATACTAGAGGCTGTCCGAGAAGAGTTTGGAAAATGATTTTTGGAAATTTTGTTCTTCGCGAATGTGAGAGGAGGACCGCGAACGCGAAGAACAAATCCTTGGGAAGCAGAATAAAGTCCAAACTCGTCTCACTCTTCCATTTTTGGACCAAGGGTGCTCGGGTGAGGCGATTTTTCGAGAGATTTTCAAGGAAAATATCGGGTAAATGTTCTTAACTCAATTTTGGTTAGATTACTCGAATCCATCGTTGTTTTTAACATTTAATTGGTGGTTTTGGTTGGTAAAATCTTGAAAGCCCTCTTGGTTTAATTTGAAGATTTGAGGGTCGAGTTGATGTCGGATTTTGGTAAAATTGGTATGGTCAGACTCGTGGTTGGATGAGTTGTCGGATTTTGTGAGTTTTGTCATATTTTGAGACGTGGGCCCCACAGGCGATTTTGAGTTAAATTTCGGATTTTTGTTGGAAAATTAGTATTTTCATATGGAATTAATTCGTACGATTTATATTGAATATATTGAATTATTATGACTAGATTTGAAGCTTCGGACGAATTCGCGAGGCAAAGGCTTGTTGGAATTTTGAATTGGTTGCAAAGCGAGGTAAGTGTTTGGTCTAACCTTAGCTTGAGGGATTAGGAGTTGTGTCATAATTGTTATGTGTTATTTGTTGAGTACGACGTATAGGCATGTTGACGAGTATCTATACGTTGGTGTCAAGCATGCCCGTGAGTCTTATACTTTGATTTGTGTGACTTCTATTTGACTTAACTAAAGAGTTTTGCCTCTCCTATTGTCACGTTATATTTTCATAACTACTTGACTCGTGTTGATTTCCTTATTATTGACTTGTATATTGTGGGATCGTTGCTACGTGTTAGTTTTCCCGCTATTGAACTGTTTCCTTTATGCCAGTATTCTTTTTTGTGGTTATTCCTTTGAGCTGGTTCTACCATTTTCTCGTGATTTACAGCCCATGAGTTGATTTACTTGTCTTACCTTGTATTATTGTCATTTATTGTTGTTATATGTATTGCGGTGATGTTCGGTCCTTCTGTTGTGACGTAACTGTTGATTCTATTGGTTGCGTTGTGTATTTATTTGGGACTACGGATGTGGGATTCCGGTAGCTCCTCCTTGTTTCTTTACTTTGGGACTACGGGTTTGATTCCTGGGAGATCCCCCTGCATATTTACTTTGGGACTACGGGTTAGATTCCCCTGCAGAGTTATATGGAACTACGGGAATGCACCCGGTATATTCCCCCAGTACTGGGTATTTACATTTGGGACTACGGATCGAAATTCTGGTAGATCCCCGCGCATTATGAGTTGGACTACGGGACTGCACTCGGGAGATCCACGGGATATTTATATTTGGGGACTACAGGACGGTATCCTGGAGATCCCCGGTTGTTATCTCTGTGTTGAGTTGTACTCCTTCCGTGATTATTTTGTCTCCGTTGTAATTGTTGTTATCAATTCAAGTGTTTTAATGGTTTAGATTCCTTTACGGCTGTGATCCTTTGTGTGGGAATTCATAGTGTTGACAATACCTCACCCTATTTGTTTCATATATATTCAATACTTCAAATTTCAACAACTGTTACATTTTTAACTCAATTGATTTCTCAACTAAATTTTCCTTAAACCGTTTGCGGTTGTACTTTACTTAAGAAGGAATTTCTACTAAGTTAATTTATCAAATCCCTCGGTAAAAGTAATAAACCATTCGATGTTGTATTCTAATTGAAACATGGTACTTTATTTATTCAAATGATTTCTAAAAATAACTTCATCTTTTCGTGATGAGTTTCAAATGGGTTTAGAAGTTGTACTCTACTTCTTGTTAAGTAAATGAGGCTCCGTGAACATTCTTAAATTGTAT
This sequence comes from Nicotiana attenuata, assembly GCF_001879085.1. Taxonomy (NCBI): domain Eukaryota; kingdom Viridiplantae; phylum Streptophyta; class Magnoliopsida; order Solanales; family Solanaceae; genus Nicotiana; species Nicotiana attenuata. The sequence goes on along the minus strand of NW_017673505.1, from coordinate 103,134 downwards.
TGGGTTATGGACCCTATGAACTGAGTAACCTGAGAACATTGTTGCGCAATGTGAAACAGAAATCTGTGGGTACAAGGTGCCGGGGGAAATATATATTATTTATGATTATGAAATGAGGCGTCACAATGTGACCTTTACTCGAAAGAGTTATATTCGAAAGATGTTTGTTTGAAGGAAATATATTTGAAAGATATTTATAGTTGAAGGACTTGATTAATTGATTGCACTTGTATACATTATTCGTTGAACAATATTTATGGTGTTTTTGTTGCCTGCTATTTATATCACTAGATGATCATTATTGTCATCATTGTTATCTGCTTCCTATTATTCTTGTACGCTATATTGCACAGGTTTATTTGGTAGTCTGGTCCTAGCCTCGTCACTACTTCGCCAAGGTTAGGCTAGGCACTTACCAGCACATGGGGTCGGTTGTGCTGATACTACACTCTGTACTCTTTTGTACAGATCCCAGTGCTGTAGACTTCGGACCGCAGTGAGATTTGCTGTTTCTTGTTCATCAGGAGACCCGAGATAGTCCTGCAGGCGTCCGCAGGCCTTGGCGTCTCCTTCTATCTACTATTCCTGTTTCCTTCATGTATTTCCAGAGACAGTGCTGTATTTATTTCTTTCAGACCTTTATTGTGGTACACTTAGACAGTCTGTGAAGTTGTGACACCAGTCTTGGGTGGATTTTGTTATGGATTGGTATTAGCAGTATTATTTAAAACTTTACAATGTAGCCTTCCGCTTATTCAATTCTGTTGTTATCTAATTGTTGGCTCTTAACTGTTATCGGATTAAAAATGGAAGCAAGGTAAATAGTTCAGTTGGTTGGCTTGCCTAACTTTCACTAGTAGGCGCCATCACGACTCTTGAGGGCAGGAAAATCCGGGTCGTAACACTTACAAAGTAATGGTGGCGGATAGTTGATCTCCCCGAGATGGCAAACACTTGGAAGTCGTCGGTTACTACAATCCTCTTCTAGGTTACCCTAACCCTCCCCCGCCAAAACATATTCTTTAATAGAAGCTGTGCATGTGAAGGTTTTGCTGTTGTCACGGGAAGTTAATTTATGGAGTATCATTTTGCTTAGTATTTGTTATGAGCTGTTTAGCATTGGTCATTTCACCTTATTTTGGATTAACCCATTTGAAAATTGTCATCTTTCAGCTTGATTTTCTCTTTTAACTGATTATTATATGGGTTCTTATCCTTATGTACTCTAATAGAAGTTTTGTTGAGTCTTGAATCCTTAGGCTTGTGAGGAACGTATAGTAGTTCATAAAATTTTCGGAAGGAATATCATGTTTTTGAGGTACTGATGAGTATTGTATTGGGAAAAATTGAGTTTATATATATTGAAGTAATTAAAGATGACATGTCATGACACGAAAACTGAACAAAGAATGATGATTAGCAAAGAGGCACGAGTTGCAACAGATACGAGCAGAAACACGAGCAAATAATCAAAAGACTCGGCGCTCGTACCTATTTAAGTCCAAGATTTAAGGAGAATGAATCTGACAGTATAAGAGAGAACGAATACAGTATTTAATAAGCATTAAATACTGAAAATGTTAGAAAATCTGTATTGAATAATTATCACTGTAACGTAACATTAAATGCCTTTAATTGTCTATAATAGCCTTATTATGACAGAGGCAAAAGGCATATCTTAGAAATAGCTATAAAAAGGAGAAGACTGATCATTTGTAAGGATACGAAATATCATCGGAATATACTGGTTTATTTTGCTTTCTTCTGTTCATCTTATTATTTGCAAAATCAATTTCCTTTATTCATTTTATTTTTTGATTATTAGTAACCCGAGTTCTTCTAAAATAAAGCTTTGACCGAAATTCCACTTTTTGGTTAAACAGATTGGTTCCGTTGCCGGGAATCTGATAATCTATTCTTAACCTAACCTTTTTTGTTACATCAACAACCATGTCAAATGTTAACGACAACACCCAAGGAAAACAAGGAAACCATCAACTCCAAGGGAATTCAAAAGATGATCGCACCCCGATCCCTTCTCCACAAAGCTCCCCTCGGCGGTCTCGAGAGGGCACTCCTGATGGATCTCATTCAAATGCAAATGCTCAATTTGAAAACGATGAAGCTATCAATGAAGCTCTGCAATACTGGTTTATTTTGCTTTCTTCTGTTCATCTTATTATTTGCAAAATCAATTTCCTTTATTCATTTTATTTTTTGATTATCAGTAACCCGAGTTCTTTTAAAATAAACTTTGACCGAAATTCCACTTTTTGGTTAAACAAATTGGTTCCGTTAACGGAAATCTGATAATCAATTCTTAACCTAACCTTTTTTGTTACATCAACAACCATGTCAAATGTTAACGACAAAACCCAAGGAAACCAAGGAAACCATCAACTCCAAGGGAATTCACAAGATGATCGCACCCTGATCCCTTCTCCACAAAGCTCCCCTCGGCGGTCTCGAGAGGGCACTCCCGATGGAGCTCATTCAAATGCAAATGCTCAATTTGAAAACGATGAAGCTATCAATGAAGCTCTGCAAAAGCTAATCGCTCAACAGGTCAATAAAGCTCTTGAGGCCTTTACCAGCCAGTTGCCTGTTGCACCATCAACACCAATTCCAAATAACAACACTTTGGAAAACCCTTGTTCCGGGCTTGCTAATTCAGGCAGTGGTGGAATCCCCAGCGAGTCGTGAGATGGAGAACCAGGTAACTTAGTCAATTCCGATTTACAAAATTTAGTATTAACATTGCAGAAACAGCTCAAGGAGCAAAGTGACCGCATAGAGCAAATACCTGGAGTACCGCCTGTAATCAAAGGGATAGATATGGACAAATATTCACAACCACCTTGGAAGCCAAGTGCTGCTCCTCTCCCAATTCCAAAGAAATTCAAAATGCCCGATATTCCAAAATATGATGGAACAACTGATCCACGAGACCACGTGACTGCATTCACAACCGGCATCAAAGGCAACGACTTGACCAAACAAGAAATTGAATCAGTATTGGTCAAAAAATTTGGTGAAACACTCACTAAGGGAGCATTAACACGGTATTCTCTTTTACCCGAAAATTCCATAAATTCTTTTGCTGAGCTTGAAGATTCATTTATCAAAGCGCATTCGGGAGCTCAAAAAGTCGAAAAAAGAATGGAAGATATTTTCAAGCGTGAAAGAATGAAAAAATGACGTTACCACGTGTACCAGACAATTGGGCAGCTATACCCTTCACTAGTAATTTGAATGAAAAAAGCTCAGAAGCCACGAGGCGACTCAAGGAAAGTCTTCGTGAATTCCCAGCGACAACATGGAATACCGTTTACAACAGGTATAACACTAAGCTAAGAATAGAAGAAGATATTATCTCACGGTCTCAAAAAGAAGAAAAGGTGAGTTCGAGACTGGTGGAAATAGAAAAAAGGTCCGGTAAAAGCAGATACGAACCATATATGAGCCCAGCGGGAAAAGATTCACGATCAAAACATGACAATTCAAGGTACGATCATAGATCGAGGAATAGAGAGTCGGACTCATCATCAAGGTTTGGGAATGATCGTAACACACGAGAGTCGCGGGATGATGAAAGAAACTTGAAGGCAAGATTTGGTGGTTATAATTTTAATGTAAGCACTTCCGAGCTCGTAGCTGTTTTAAGAAGCATGGGTGCTAAGGTGCGGTGGCCGAAAGAAATGAGATCAAATCCAAACAGGCGCAATCCTGATCACTGGTACGAATTTCATAACGATCATGGTCATGAAATGGCAGATTGTAGGTTGCTACAAGGTGAAGTTGATCATCTGTTGAAGCAAGGATATCTCACCGAGTTATTCAGTGAGAAAGGTAAGCAAGCATACATGAGAATAGGCAGGAGCCCCTTAAACCTCCTTCTCCCAAAAGGACCGTTACTGTTATAAGCGGAGGTGAAGAAATCAATGGTGTGACGTGCACAGCAGCCAATAAAGTTTCCAAAGTCACAATTACCCACGGGAAGCAGGTGCGACATGTCTTAGAGGAAGAAAGTATTACGTTTGATGATGCAGATGTGGATGGTGTATTAACTCCACATAATGATGCACTGGTAATATCTCTACTTGTACATGATACTAATGTGAAACGAGTTTTGATTGATCCAGGTAGTTCCGTGAACATTATTCTGCTAAGAGTACTACACGAAATGCATGCTGAAGATAAATTAGTACCAAAGGCGCATACTTTGTCTGGATTCGACAATTCCAGCGTCGTGACGAAAGAGGAGGTAATACTTACTACATTCGCAGAAGGAGTTGTCAAAGATACAAAATTTTAGGTGGTAGATAAGGAGATGGCTTACAATATGATTCTCGAGAGACCATGGATCCATGAGATGGATGTCATTCCGTCGACCTTACATCAAGTTATTAAATTTCCATCACCATGGGGAATATGTCAAATTCGTGGGGATCAACAGACATCCAGGAACGTCAACTCCATAGCATATTCAAGTACGAGAAACGTAGAAAAATAGCAGTTACAGAATCCAGTTGAGGGTACCACAACACAAACCTCAATTGAACAAGGGCGAACAGATGTGGATTCGAGACCCGATGCCTTTCAAGAACCAGAGGAAAACGAAAATATCAAAACAACGATTGAAGAACTGGAGGCTGTAGTATTATTTACACATTGGCCTGAAAGGAAAGTCTACGTAGGGGCCAATCTAAGCCAGGACATGAAAGGTAAATTGATTGAATTTTTGAAAACTAACGTGGATTGTTTTGCTTGGTCCCATTCTGATATGACAGGAATACCACCGGAGGTAATGACTCACAAGTTAAATGAAGACCCATCATATCC
>NW_017673505.1:83409-97886 GCF_001879085.1 Nicotiana attenuata | reverse complement strand
GAAAAAACCACGACCTACTACTCAGTAGGATTTTCCCAAACTTCCACTAAAATCACTGAGCCAAAACAGCATTTACAAACTACTTTGAAACCTTAGGATTAACTCTAATCCCAGTGTGGCATACAGCCTCAACTGCTGCGACACTTTTAAGTTAACTCTAACTTGAATACTCAAAGTACCTAATACAATTGCTTCTATAAAAGCTGAAAGGTACAATTTTAAAACACCTACTAAAATTGAATTAGAATAAAAGAAAGACACAATGGAATTGGTTCTTCTATCTTGTCCAAGTAGCTTCAGGTTTGCACACTTGAATCTCACGTAAATTGCTTGCAAAAAGTCTTGCTATTTTGCTCTTCAATTTAGTTTCACTTCTGCGTTTGTGTGCTACCCTGTAAAAGAGAACAATCATTATTATTCATAGAGTTAGTAATCAGAGTTTGATTAAAACTCGAATTGCTGATCCTTCATCAAATTCGAGTCCTAGAACAATTCAAACTCCAATCCTTATTCTTTATCCGGATGTAGTTCTCTTCACATAAGGAGACTTCAACTCCTTATCCTATACAACCTTTTCGATCAACTCAGAAGATATTGTTGCTGACCCTTGAGACTTATCTTCACACGTATGTCACGTGTATAAGTATATCAACACTGTGTCTGTCTCACATGATGGACCTGGTTCATGACTAAGTTCATTTTGTCAATCTTCAAAACTTCATCTGAACTTGGGCCAACAAAATGAGAGAAAGTAAAAGGCACACCGGCCATGTTGGTCAAATGCCTCAAACAGGCAACAACCCTCCATACTATAGGGCCAATTTGACCTAAACAGATGTCGAAAAAATGATAAAATTCGAGGATAACAGGGTCAATAGCAGGTTTGAAGCCTAATGTGAAAGGATATGTATAAACAAAAGAGAACCCCATTAAATAGGAAGTGACTCTTTGATTCGCATTGGGAATTATAATAGGGAAATCATGACTCCAATGGCAGTCTTTACGAACTAAAGAAATCAGAGCTTCAATGATCTGAGTGGGGTAGATATCAACATGATCTAAAGAGGACACTTGGTTTCTAAGGGATTCCTCTACTGAAGGTTCACGAAGAGGTTCAGAAGGTTCCTTACCCCTGGAAGTAAACCTTTGAGAAAGAGAACCTCTGCTTCTAGAAGAGGGACTGGAACTAGATGAAGGAAGAGAAGAACCACGTATGGATGATGACCCTAAATTACGTAGTCTACCTCCTCTTCTGCTCCTACCAGGGGCAGGAGGAAAGTTATCAACTATGGAGACTCTCCTAGGGTTAGGGTTTGATGAAGACATGGAAGTACGAGGAAGAAGCAAACAATAATTGAATAATCTGAGAATTTTATGTGAAAAGGACAAAGGTGAAAACTATATTTATACTTAGAAGCAACCGTTAAAGGAAAAGATGCAATGATGGAAAAGTCATAATGAGAACTGTCGCTTCGTAATTGGTGAATCCGTAAAAAAAAGCCTTAAAAGACGCTGCAAAGTCGCAGAACCAATAAAAGGATGCCACGTGTGGTAGGCATTAAATGGAAGTGACAAATGAAGCGTCGATTCCATAAGAGAGTTAATGGCGGCAAATATTCCCGCTTTAATAAAATTCACTTCCCAAATATTCAATTGGTGAATAAATGGCAAGTGGGGGACTATCTGTATTGGGAAAAATTGAGTTTATATATATTGAAGTAATTAAAAGATGACATGTCATGACACAAAGGCTGAACAAAGAATGATGATTAGCAAAAAGGCACGAGTTGCAACAGATACGAGTAGAAACACGAGCAGATAATCAAAAGACTCGGCGCTTGTACCTATTTAAGTCCAAGATTTAAGGAGAATGAATCTGACAGCATAAGAGAGAACGGATACAGTATTTAATAAGCATTAAATACTAAAAACGTTAGAAAATCTGTATTGAATGATTATCATTGTAACGTAACATTAAATGCCTTTAATTGTCTATAATAGCCTTATTATGACAGAGGCAAAAGGCATATCTTAGAAATAGCTACAAAAAGGAGAAGACTGATCATTTGTAAGGATACGAAATATCATCGGAATATACTGGTTTATTTTGCTTTCTTCTGTTCATCTTATTATTTGCAAAATCAATTTCCTTTATTCATTTTGTTTTTTGATTATCAGTAACCCGAGTTCTTCTAAAATAAAGCTTTGGCCGAAATTCCACTTTTTGGTTAAACAAATATCTTGTGCAATTTTCATTTGTACAGGTCAAGATGGTGGCAAACGGATGGGTCTTAATTTTGATAGGGTGAAGTAAGTGCATCTGGAACATGTAGTTTTTTTTTTCTGGTTATGATTCCTAACTAGGCAAGTCCCAGATATCAATTTAGAGATTTTTGAATTGCATTTTCTTCTCTCTTGTTAAAATTTAGATAGGATAGATGATTAATGGGTTGAGTAGAAACTAGACAATCATTGATTGATAAATATTCAGTTTATATATCGTGCTTTTACTTTTTGTTGTCTGACAAAGAATATCGTAAGACTTCTAGAAAGCAATTTGACTATTTAAAGCTAGTACTTTAGTTGCTTATGCAAACTGTGGGAGCTCAACATTGGTAGCTTTTCAGTTTTGGTAAAGCTTGTTTGATTTACAGATTTTGGAAATTTTTAATGGCTATGAATGTGAATGGTCAAGACTTGTTTATAGCTGTACAATCAAGAATAACATTGTAGTCATGTAAAACAGATTTTGCTAACTTGTTTTGATGAAGTAAGTGGTATTATAAATGGCATCAAGTAGATGCATGATGGCAAAAGTACAAAAGTGAGAGTTTGTTAGCTCTGTTGCAATGAGGCATATGCTAAGGATAAAAAGCTGATAAAGTCCAAAAGTTTCACATGAGAGTCTACGGGTACAAACTATCCCTAACTACATAAATTTAAAAGACAACTAGCCTAAGGGCATGGTAAATAAACTTAAAATAAATTTTGCTAACTTGTAACAATTTCTGTTCATCTGCTTGGTAATCCTTAAAAAAGATGGCTGAATACGCTGCAAAAAAAGATTGCTGTAAGATGCATGAAGCAGAAATCAAATCCCTGGATCAGTAGCAAAACATGTACAAAATTTCTCATGAGCTGCTAACAATGACGTGAGTTTGTAAGAGGGGATGTCTGACTGAATGGAGCAATTTAAAGTGTTTGGGGGTTTTTGTAAGGTGACTAATGCTGATATATACAAGGAAGCAATTTAAAGTATTTGGGTAATTTTTTGGGCGACTATTGAAGATATGTATGAGGGAGCAACCAAGCTGTTTGAATCCAGTTATCTAGGTAATTGTATGAAGATGCAACTGGATCTAAGGAGGTTGTGGACCAATCTTAACTATGATGGCGAAGAGACAAGGAAAACGGTGCAATTAAGATTCACTTTGATGAACATATGGAGGTCATGTTTTCTACAACAATGGAGGCTTATTGGGCTCATGAAGGTGCTAATGAATTTGGAGAATTGGGCCACAAATTTAAAATGCTTACACTAATTAGCCTTAGTCCAATTGAGGCCCAAGAATTTCAAGAAATTGAAGAAGTCCAAGAATCCATTCAAGATTAGGATTTCTTTTCCTTAAAGATTGGGATTTCTTATTTCTTATTTCTTAGTAATTTAATTTTTGTTTAGTAGGATTATATTTGTAGTTCTAGTCAAACTAGGATTATTAGTTGGTATCCCATTCCTAATAGAATTCTATTTCTTTTTATTTTAGCTAGGATAGGTTTTCTTAGCCTTATTCTTATTCTAGTATAATTAGGATTAGTTTTCCTTAACCTTACCAATTTTACTCATTGTAAGGTCTATTTAAAGGGCTTAATATGCTGATAAGAAACATTGGTGATTAGTTCTTCTAAGCTTTTGCTTCAAAAACGTGATTGATCTTTTATTCATTCTTCTTCCTTTATTCAACGCTTCTTGCAATCTTGCTGGATTGAGGAACGTGTGGGTGATGTTTCTTTCCATCTTACATTCTTCTAACGTAAGTTTGAAGACGCTTTCGCTAGTTTTGTGAAAAACTTTAGCAGGGTGCTTTTATTTTTCTCTCTTCTTTGTACTCGAGAGGTGCAAAACCTTGAAAGTGCATCACACTTGACTATGCGAGCATATTTAATGTTAAGGATCAGAAGCAATTAGACCACTGTAAAATGGCCACTTTTTTTCTAGTGGGCGGTGGTTTATATACTTGGTTGTATGTTTGTTGCATCCCCATCTATCTATAATTAAAAGCAGAAGAAAAACTCCTACCATTAAGCCAAGTGGCATCATCCCAAACTGCCACTTGGCACTTTAACACATTGCTCCAACTAATTAGGAACTAAAATTTTATTGGAATAAAACTGCCGTACAATTTTATTTGGAACAAATTTTGAATAAAACTGTCGTACAATTTTATTTGGAACAAAAGTGCGTACAAAATTTAGTACAACTTTCAGAATATTTTAATTTTTTAAGTATTATTAAATGATTTTACATGTGAAAACCGGTTACTCCATAAATATTAGTTAAAAACTTTTTACTTTCCACTTACCCTAAATTATCTCTGCAAAATTACGATAGTCAGAGTGTCCTCAACTATCTAAACCACGATTGAAAGTCATGTTTGAAATCCACTATACTGGGTAACAACTGCTCAAAATTGCAAACTTATATTTCTTCCACTAATACACGGTACTTCAATTCTAATCTTCCTACTGCTATCAAGATTTCTAGAAAACTTACGGCTTATGCAAAAGATGGCTACTCACATTGATTTCATCAAGGATATAACAATTTCGAAGATGCAATGGAAGTTGAAAGTTCGGGTTGTCCGTCTGTGGGAAGTACCGGATCGTTTTAATCCAGGCACTACATTCTCGATTGAATTGGTTCTACAAGATGAAAAGGTATTTTAAATATGTTATTGCCTTGCTTATTCGTTTTGCTCTCTCTTTCTGAACTTGCTAATTCGTTTTGCTCTCTCTTTCAAAATCAGTAGACAGATCTAATCCTATTTATGTTGTGTTGTAAACCATTAAAACACACCAAAACCCAACTTCAATATTATCGTATCTGGAAAAAGAAAAGACTGGGATTTAGAAACTGTTTTTTAAGTTGCAAAAGATACAAATCCGTTCAAATATATTGTTGAAAAGTAGAAACTGATTCCTTTTGTTCTCTGCTTTTTAAACTTGCAAATCTAAATCTATTTTTCTGTATCTTTGACTTACAAATTCGTTCAAATATATTATTGAAAAGTAGAAACTAACTCTTTTTGTTCGCTGCTTCTTACGCTGCTCTATTTCTACTGTTGAAAAGTAGTATTATTCTACTGTTGAAAAGTAGTATTAATATGAATTAAGTTGCCATGTGGAGTTAAAAAGTAGTATTATTCAACTTTACTGTTGAAAAGTAGTATTAATATAAATTTGTTCAAATATTTTATAAAAAGTAGAAACTAATTCCTTTTGTTCTCTGTTTCTTTAGTTGCAAATATGAATTTGTTGCTATGTGTCTTTGACTTGCTAATTCGTTCAAGTCTACTGTTGAAAAGTAGTATTTGAAATGCAACCCAGTTTTAAGAAAATAGTGAACAAATGAATCGTCCTCAAAACAGTTGTAGAAATATAAAGAGGGGACAAAAGGGGTTTAAAAAAATGATTTGGAATTAGCAAAAACAGTTAAAGTTGCAAATCTGGAATTTTTGCTCTATTTCTATCACTTATTAATTTGTTCAACTCTACTGTTGAAAAGTAGAGTTAATATAAATTAGTATTACTACAAAAATTTGTAATCTCTGTTATTTAATGTAATTTCTTTGTAGGGCGATCGGATACATGCTTCTATTGGCAAGTCAGTTTTGCATCTTTTCAAAACACAAATTAATGAGCTTGGATTATATCTTATGGCGAACTTTATCATTTGCCAAAACAAGGAGAGTGAATTATTCGGTAATAATAACTTTTACCTTAATAATCTAATTATTAACTTTAATGCTATTTATTTTAACATCTTTTTTTTCTTTAGATGTTATCGGGGAAATTATTAATTTTAGTGAGGTGCACACGCAAAAACAAGGTGGAATTTCTAGGAAGTTGATGGATATCGAACTAGAAGATGATGAGTAAGAATAAACAGACATCCATGGATTAAGGATAGATTTGATAATTACATATGCTAAAAATTATATTACTATTTCTATTTGACAAGAGGAACAAGTTATCTGCTACATTCTGGGGCGAATTTGTTGATCAAGTTTTACCTCACTTGCTAAGTTCTAACAATCATCCTATTATTGTTGTTATACAGCTCATAAAAGCCCATAAATTTTAAAGGTAAAATGTAGCTATTCAATTATACATTACTTTGTGAAAGTTATTCATTACATCTTACACGTACTTTTTTTGCAGATTCATATTTTGTGCGCAATACTTGGAATGCATCAAAGTTGTGGATTAATCCTACTTTTCCTCAATCTGACGAGTTTAAAACACGGTTTAATATATTTTTTCCATGTATCTACACTCATATCTATTTTTTCAAGTATAGTTCTAGCTGTTTTACTCATTTATAAATATAGATTACTTTCTGTTCGGGATAGTTACTCTGAGAGGCTGACTCAAACCATCTCTCTACAAAGTTATTCTGTTTCGGATGAGTTAGAGAAGGGCATTGTTGATGTTAAAACAATTGGCCAATTAGTGGAGTCCGTGCAAGTGAGTTAACTATTTTTATCTTCTTTCGTTGAAATTTCGAAAGACCATCTTTTCTATTTGTTTTCTTCTAATCTTTCAGCCTTTGGTTCTCCTATTTTATGGCATTAAAATGTGATTAAACATTTAGAATATGATAAGTTTTTATATGACAGTTACTCCATTTGCATAAATATGTAGAGTTTAACTAATGTAATTTGGTATAACATTGGATGGATGAATGGCAGCTCTGTTTATTCACAGAAATCGTCGGGGGCTGATGCTTTTTCTTTATATGTTCACCTCTCAGATGACATATTGGTTACTAATGGATGACAACCATAATTTTTCTAATATAAAGTATGCCTAATTTATGTCATTCATGATTTGCACATATACGCTCTGTCTCAACCTCACTATTTAAAGTATCATCATCACAAGTATTGAAAATTTAGAACTTGGAAAAGGATGGTCGTATGTCAGCTGCAAGAAGTGTCAAAAGAAGGTGGATAAACTAGGAAACATTTATCAATGCCCAAACCCCAAATGTAAAAATGAAGATTACTCAGCAGTTATTAGGAAAAAGCAACAGCTCTATTTCCTTAATCCATCAAAAACTGTGACGACCCGGCCGGTCGTCTTAAGAATTTACGCCCCGATCCCCTAAGTTCATTTCTGCTATTTTGGTTTGCCGGGACAATCGGTGTTGGGTTTCGGAGAGTTTAGGGACACTTAGTCCCTAAATGAGAGCTTAAGTGTTGAAAAGTGGCCCGTAGTCGGAACAGTATGAAGACGACCTCAAAATGGAAATTCGATGATTTCGTTAGCTCCGTCAGGTGATTTCAGGGTTGGGAGCGTGTTCGGAATGTATTTTGGAAGTCCGTAGCTCATTTAGGCTTGAAATGCTAAAGTTTGAATTTTTGAAGTTTCCGGTCCGATAGTGAGTTTTTCATTCGAGGGTCGGATTGGAATTCCGGAAGTTGCAGTAGCTCCATCATGTCATTTGGGATGTGTGTGCAAAATTTCAGTTCATTCGGACATGTTTTGGTTAGGTTTTTGATCGAAACTGTATTTTGATAAAATTGGAAGTTCTTAGGCTCAAATCCTTGTTTAATACGAGTTTCCGACGTTGTTTTAGGTGGTTTAAGGATTGGTACAAGTTTGAATGAGGTATTAGGTGTTATTGGTGCTTTTGGTTGAGGTCCCGGGGGCCTCGGGATGATTTCGGGTGGTTAACGGAAAAATTTGGGAAGTGTTGCAGCAGCTGAAGTTTTTCCCTTCTGGTATTTTCGCTTCTGCTGCTTGGGAACCGCAGAAGCGGAGCTGCAGAAGCGGCCTTAGCATCGCAGAAGCGGGTTTGGGCATAGTTTTCAGGCTCCGCAGATGCGGAGGAAATCCCGCAGAAGCGGACTCGCATTTGCGAGAAAGGAACCGCAGAAACGGAATCTTGGATTTTCATCAGAACCGCAGAAGCAGCTTAAATTCCGCAGAAGCGGAACCGCATAAGCGGTTGTTGGTCCGCAGAAGCGGATATTGGATCTTTAGTGAATGTCGCAGAAGCGACTCATTTTTCGCATAAGTGAGACCGCAGAAGCGGAAATCCCTGTTCAGATATAGAGATTTCGAGGGTTAGTTTTCAAAAGTTGGAAAAATCAAATTGAGCTCGGGGAAGGGCGATTTTGAGAGGGTTTTGAAGAGGAGATTATTGGGTAACGTTTCTTTAATCCCTTCTAGTTATATTTCATCATTATGTAGTTAAATCCATCATTAAAATTCGAATTGAGGATCAAAAATTGGAAAAATTGGGTAAAACTTCATAGGCTAATCTATTGAGTTTTGAGTGGGTGTTTGACCTCCGATTTGGGAGATTTTTGTATGGTTAGACTTGTGAGAGTACGAGGGTTCTGAAAATATAAAAATTATTCGATTCCGAGACGTTGGCCTGAAGGGCATTTTGGTCATTTTTCCTAATTTCGCGCTTTAGCTTTGAATTAATTAGTAGAATCAGTTGCTTGCGATGTTATTTACAATGTGTAATTGAATTGAATAGATTTGGGCCATTTGGAGTCAGATACTCGTGGCAAAGGCGTGGTTTCTAGTTGATTTTGAGCCGGTTCGAGGTAAGTGGCTTGTCTAACCTTGTGTGGGGAACCTCTCCCCTTAGGATTTGTTATTTGGTATTTTGAGTGCCTGGTACGCGAGGTGACGAGCACGTACTTGAGCCAATTGTTGAAAATCCGATTTTACTTAAGATATTGAGATTGAGTTTCTTTCATATTTGCTTTATTCTACTTGCAATTATAACCTGTGCTAGATTAGGAAAGCATGTTTAATTGATTTAACTTGCCTAATTGCTTAAGTTGCCTTGACTGTACTACGTGAAGCATGCTAGGCCAGTACTACCTGTTGCTTGTCTTTTGTACTTCATTTCTGTGTATCTTCTAGTTGTGATTGCGCATTTATATTGGGACTAAGGATGTGGGATTCCGGTAGCTCCCCCCCTTTGTTGTTTACTTTGGGACTACGGGTTCGATTCCCGGTAGATCCCCCTGCAATTTTACTTTGGGACTGCGGGTTAGATTCCCGGTAGATCCCCTTGCACTTTTACTTTGGGACTGCGGGTTAGATTCCCGATAGATCCCCTGCATATTGATGGCTGGAGTACGGGACGGTATCCCGGGAGATCCTCCCGGATTTACATATGTGATGGACTACGGGACGGTATCCCGGGAGATCCATTGGACAGTTGAGAAAAAGGACTATTAGGCTTACCTAGTTTTAGGAACTAGGTACCATCACGACATGTTCATGGAGGGTGAACTGGGGTCGTGACAAGTTGGTATCAGAGCTCTAGGTTCATAGGAGTCACGGAACACAGGCCGGTTTGTTAGAGTCTCGCTGATCGGTACGGAGACGTCTGTACTTATCTACGAGAGGCTATGTAACTGTTTAGGAAAAAAATCTTCATTTCATTTGAATTCCTTGTCGTGCGATATTTTTGGACATCAATTCTAAACTTCTGACTTCTACTCTCTCACAGATGGTGAGGACACGTGCTACTCGGGATGATCAGGCACCCGCGCCCCCTACTGCAGCCGTCAAAGGCCGGGGCCGGGGGAGAGGTCGAGGACGCGCACGTGGTGCAGCCAGAGCACCTGCGCGAGCTGCCGCCGAGGTACCACCAGCAGATCCAGCCGGAGCCCAGGCACCTGGCACACCTACTACTGCCACTACTACTCCAGCGCTCCAGGAGACTTTGGCTCAGTTCATGAGCATGTACACCACCTTGGCTCAGGCAGGGTTGCTTCCCCTTGCTGCAGCCACATCCCAGGCCGGGGGAGGAGCATAGACTCCCGTCGTCCGCACTCCTGAGCAGCGAGTGCAGGTTGCGCAGGCTCCCGAGATTATTCTCGCACCGCCTGCACCGCTAGTTCAACCCGAGGATGGGTCCGCTGCTTCAGAGGACGAGCAGCGGAGACTTGAGAGGTTCAAGAAGTATGATCCCCAAGTGTTCAGTGGATTAGCATCAGACGATGCCTTGGGATTTCTAGAGGAGTGTCATCGTATTCTTCACACTATGGGCATAGTGGAGTCCAGCGGGGTTTCTTTCACTGCTTTTCAGCTTTGGGGAGCCGCCTATGATTGGTGGCGCACTTATGAGATAGACAGTCCAGTCGAGGCTGCTTCACTGACTTGGACCCAGTTCTCGGATATGTTTATGAGAGAGTTTGTTCCCTAGAGTCTCAGGGACGCATGGCGCGCAGAGTTTGAGCATTTGTGTCAGGGTGCTATGACCATTTCAGAGTATGCTATCCGCTATACCAGGTTGGCCAGGCATGCACCGGCCTTGGTTGCTACAGTTTGGGAGAGGGTTCGCAGGTTCATTGAGGGTCTTATCCCACCCATCAGATCTAGCATGGCTCGAGAGTTGGAGATTGACATCCCTTATCAGCAGGTAGTGAGCATTGCTAGGAGGATTGAGGGTATGCTCGCTAGGGAGCGAGGGGAGAGGGAGGCCAAGAGGTCTCGAGAGTCGGGTCACTACTCTGGTGCCCGTACCCCATCAGCAGGTCGTTATGGCAGAGGTTATGCGGGTCGCCCTGTTCATTCAGCTCTTCCAGCAGCCGGCAGTGCTCCAGCTCCGCCTACACCTCAGGAGCCTTACTATGCACCTCCAGTTTCTAGCGCGCCTCCTGCGCGGGGTGCTTCTAGAGGTCAGTCCAGCAGACCTGGCCCTAGTCAGTCACAACCATCGCGTCCTCCCAGAGCTTGTTTCGAGTGTGGTGATACATGCCACATGGTTAGGGACTGCCCCAGACTTGGTAGGGGTGCATCTTCACAGGTTGCTCAGCCACAACGTGCTCCTCAGAGTTCTCAGGCCATGATCACAGCTCCAGCTGCTACCCCACCTGCCCAGCCGGCTAGGGGCGGAGGCCGGGGAGATGTCGCCCTCGAGAGAGGGGCCGGGCCAGATATTATGCTATTCCTGCTCGTACCGAGGCTGTTGCCTCCGACTCCGTCATTACAGGTATTATATTACTTTGTCACAGAGAGGCATCAGTTCTATTCGATCCGGTCTCTACTTATTCTTATGTGTCTTCTTACTTTGCTCCGCATTTGGGTGTGCTTCGGGATTCTTTGAGTGCCCCCGTTTATGTTTCTACTCCTGTGGGGGATTCTCTTGTTGTGGACTGCATTTATCGATCATGTTTGGTTACTATTCGTGGTTTTGAGACCAAAGTGGATTCATTGTTACTCGGTATGGTTGATTTTGACATCATCTTGGGCATGGACTGATTGTCGCCCCATTTTGCTATTCTTGATTGTCACGCAAGACCGTGACGCTGGCTATGCCAGGTATTCCACGTATTGAGTGGAGTGGTACTTTAGATCACACTCCCAGTAGAGTTATCTCTTTCCTTAAAGCTCAACGCATGGTTGAGAAGGGGTGTGCCGCGTATTTAGCTTATGTGAGAGATGTCAGTGCTGATACCCCTTCTGTTGATTCGGTTCTAGTGGTACGGGATTATCCCGATGTGTTTCCAGCTGATCTTCCAGGCATGCCGCCCAATAGAGACATCGATTTTGGCATTGATCTGTTGCCGGGCACTCAGCCCATTCCATTCCTCCGTATCGTATGGCTCCTCCTGAGTTGAAGGAGTTGAAGGATCAGTTACAGGAATTGCTTGGTAAGGGTTTTATTCGACCTAGTGTTTCACCGTGGGGTGCTCCTGTTTTGTTCTTGAAGAAGAAGGATGGTTCTATGCGTATGTGTATTGATTATCGCCAGCTGAACAAAGTTACAGTGAAGAACCGGTATCCTTTGCCTGTATTGATGATCTGTTTGACCAGCTTCAGGGCGCACAAGTGTTTTCTAAGATTGACTTGCGCTCAGGTTACCATCAGTTGAAGATTCGGGAGCCAGATATCCTGAAGACTGCCTTCAGGACTCGGCATGGTCATTACGAGTTCCTTGTTATGTCATTTGGGCTGACCAATGCCCCAGCAGCTTTCATGCATTTGATGCACAATGTATTCAGGCCATATCTTGACTCGTTCGTTATTGTTTTTATTGATGATATTCTGGTGTATTCCCGGAGTCGGGAAGATCATGAGCAGCACCTGAGGACCGTGCTTCAGACCTTGAGGGAGAAGAAGTTATATGCAAAGTTCTGAAAATGTGAGTTTTGGCTGAGTTCTATGGCATTCTTAGGCCACGTGATTTCGAGTGAGGCATTCGGGTGGATGCGAGGAAGATAGAGGCCGTACAGAGTTGGCCCAGGCTGTCCTCAGCTACAGAGATTCACAGTTTCCTTGGTTTGGCGGGCTACTACCGTCGCTTCGTGGAGGGATTTTCATCGATTGCGGCCCCTATGACTAGATTGACCCAGAAGGGTGCCCCATTTCAGTGGACAGAGGAGTGTGAGGCGAGCTTTCAGAAGCTCAAGACAGCTTTGACTACAGCCCCAATTTTGATGTTGCCTACCGGTTCGGGGTCTTATACTGTCTATTGTGACGCCTCGAGAGTTGGCCTTGGAGCGGTGTTGATGCAGGACGGTAGGGTGATTGCCTACGCGTCCAGACAGTTGAAGATACATGAAAAGAATTACCCTGTCCACGACCTTGAGTTAGCTGCCATTGTGCATGCCTTGAAGATCTAGCGTCATTATTTGTACGGTGTGCCTTGTGAGATCTATACTGACCACCGGAGCTTGCAGCACTTACTCAAGCAAAAGGATCTAAATATGCGTCAGAGGAGGTGGTTAGAGTTGCTGAAGGATTATGATATCACTATCCTGTATCACCCGGGCAAGGCCAATGTGGTGGCGGATGCCTTGAGTCGCCGGGCGGAGAGTTTGGGGTTTGGCATATCTACCAGCTTTAGAGAGGCCTATGGCGATGGATGTTCAGGCCTTAGCCAGCCAGTTTGTATTGGATCTTTCAGAGCCCAGTCGGGTTCTAGCTTGTGTGGTTTCCCGGTCTTCCTTATTTGATTGTATTAGGGAGCAGCAGTATGAAGACCCTCATTTGTTTGTCCTTAAGGGCAAGGTTCAGCATGGAGATGCCAGAGATGTGACCATCGGAGATGACGGGGTATTGAGGATGCAGGGCCGGCTTTGTGTGCCCAATGTTGATGGTCTTCGAGAGTTGATTCTAGCAGAGGCCCATAGTTCGCGGTATTCCATCCATCCGGTGCCACAAAGATGTATCAGGACTTGAGGCAGCACTATTGGTGGAGGCGGATGAAGAAAGATATAGTCGGTTATGTGTCTAGATGCCTCAACTGCCAGCAGGTGAAGTATGAGCACCAGCGCCCGGGTGGGTTGCTTCAGCAGATAGAGATTCCGGATTGGAAATGGGAGCGCATCACCATGGATTTTTTATCTGGACTCCCACAGACCTTGAAGAAGTTTGATGCCATTTGGGTTATTGTGGATAGGCTGACCAAGTCCGCTCATTTCATTCCTGTGTGTACCACTTATTCATTGGAGCGATTGGCGGAGATTTATATCCGGGAGATCGTCCGTCTACATGGTATTCCAGTTTCTATCATTTCGGACAGAGGTACTCAGTTTACATCGCGGTTCTGGAGAGCCGTGCAGCAGGAGTTAGGCACTCGGGTGGAGTTGAGCATAGCATTTCACCCCCAGACGGACGGACAGTCCGAGTGCACTATTCAGATTCTTGAAGATATGCTCCGTGCGTGTGTGATTGAGTTTGGAGGGTCATGGGATCATTTCTTGCCATTGGCGGAATTTGCTTACAACAATAGTTATCAGTCCAGCATTCAGATGGCGCCGTATGAGGCTTTATATGGTAGGAGGTGTAGATCTCCAGTGGGTTGGTTTGAGCCGGGTGAGGCCAGGCTACTGGGCACAGAGTTGGTTCAGGACGCATTGGAGAAGGTTAAGATGATTCAGGATAGACTCCGTACAGCCCAGTCCAGACAGAAGAGCTACGTGGACAGGAAGGTCCGTGATGTTTCATATATGGTTGGTGAACGGGTTCTGCTTCGGGTTTCGCCTATGAAAGGCGTCATGAGGTTTAGGAAGAAAGGAAAGTTGAGTCCAAGGTTTATTGGCCCTTTTGAGATCTTGAGGCGAGTTGGGAAGGTTGCCTATGAGCTTGCCTTACCTCCCAGTTTGGCCGGAGTCCATCCGGTATTTCATGTTTCGATGCTCCGGAGGTATCACGGTGATCCTTCGCACGTGTTGGATTTTAGTTCAGTCCAGTTGGACAAGGATCTATCCTATGTT
>NW_017673505.1:76965-82187 GCF_001879085.1 Nicotiana attenuata | reverse complement strand
GAGCAGCCTTCTATTTTTCCTCTTACGCGAACGCGTGACTTCCTCGCGTTCGCGATACATTAAATATCTGGACAGTTATAAAGATTTCAAAACGAGGGTTTAGCCATTTTTACCAAAACACAAGCATGAGAGCTCGGATTTGAGCGAGATTTCGAGGGTTTTTCAGAGACATTGATTGGGTAACGATTCTAAACTCCTTTTTGCTTGTAACCCACTAATCTAAGCGTAAATTCCTCCTTCAATTTCGGATTTTGAGTGAAAAATTTGATAAAACTTCATAGACCGAATTATTGAGTTTTGAGTGGGTGTTTAACCTCCGATTTGAGAGATTTTTATATGGTTAGACTCGTGAGAGTACGAGGGTTCTGAAAATGTTAATTTCATCCGATTCTGAGAAGTTGGCCTGAGGGGCATTTTGGTCATTTTACCTAATTTTACGTCTTAGCTTTGAATTAAATCATAGAATCAGTTGCTTGAGATGTTATTTACGATATGTACTTGAATTGAATAGATTTGGGCCATCCGGAGTCGGATACTCGTGGCAAACGTGTGGTTTTGAGTTGATTTTTGGAGCCGGTTCGAGGTAAGTGGCTTGTCTAACCTTGTGTGGGGGACTTTTCCCCTTAGGATTGATATTGTGGTAATTGAAATGCCTCGTGCATGAGGTAACGAGCGCGCACTTGTGCTAATTGTTGGAAATCCGTTTTTTCTAAAAAAAAAATAGCCTTGAATTGTGTTCCTCCTTTCTTTGCTTACACTGTTTGGATATTAAACCTGCTGTAGCTTAGAGAAGCATCTCTACTTGACTAAATTGCTTTATCTGTCTTAACTGGCTTAATTGTACTACGTGAATCATGCTAGGTTAGGATTACCTGTTTCATTTTGATATGAAATTGATTGGATAGAATTTTGTTGTTGCTGTGTATTTACATTGGGACTACGGAACGGTATTCCGGGAGATCCCCCTGCACTTTATTTTGGGACTACGGGACGGTATCCCGGGAGCTCCCCTGTATGTTTACTTTGGGACTACGGAATTGCATTCCGGGAGATCCCCCTGCATATTTATGAGTTGGACTACGGGACTGCACCCGGGAGATCCACTAGACATGATATTTATATTTGGGGACTACAGGACGGTGTCTTGGGAGATCCCCGGTTGTTATCTCGGAGTTGAGTTATGTTCTTTTACTGTGTTTTGCTTGCCGTTGTAATAGTTGTTGTTGTCCTTTATATCATGTGTTGTTTAATTACACTGTCATTTCTCACTGTTAAACCTGTATCTTATTTAACCTCAGTAGGGCCCTGACCTTCCTCGTCACTACCCAACCGAGGTTAGGCTTGGCACTTACTGAGTACCGCTGTGGTTTACTCATGCCCTTTCTGCGCATGTTTTTCATGTGCAGATCCAGGTACTTCTACCCAGGCGTATCACCCTTGAGGCAGGGAGCATTTCGGAGACTTCGAGGTACATCTGCCGCGTCCGCAGACCGAAGAGTCTCCTTCTTTACTCTATCTGTAGTATTAGCCCTTCTATCGTACTATTGATGTAGACGTTTCTGGAGATTAGAGCACTTTACTGTATTCCTCTTAGCTTGTGTTCCCGTGAGTTTCCGGGTTTTGGGATAGTAATGGAGGATGCTGTGATGTGGAGTTGTATATGCCGAGCAGCATTTTATATACTGTTTCTCCTTTAAATTGTTCAGTTTTGACAATTATTCCGCAAGTTAGTTATATTTTTTTTGCATTGTTAGGCTTACCTAGTTGTAGAGACTAGGCGCCATCACGACATGTTCACGGTGGGTGAACTGGGGTCGTGACAGAAGCCCAAATATGGCATTTAGCCCAAAACATGATAATATCAGACAATTTGCAGTCAACTACGCAGTAAAACAACCATACGGAATGGACTAAGTCACAATCTCCAACGGTGCACGACCCCACGCTCGTCATCTAACGTGTGCGTCACCTCAATATAGCCTAACGCTATGTAATCCGGGGTTTCATACCCTCAGGACAATATTTAAAATCATTACTCACCTCAATCCGGCCTAAACTCTAGCTCGCGATGCCTTTGCTCCTCAAATCGGCCTCCGGATGCTCCGAATCTACCAAAATCGGAACGTAGCCATCAAATTATGCTAAAGGGACAAAGCCCACTTGAAAACAATTGTAAAACAATGAAATTCCCGAAATTAACCAAAACCCGAACCCCGGGCTCACGTCTCGGAATTCGATAAATTTTACGTCATTAGATTCCTTATCTCCCCACGAGTTCATACATATCAAAAGTTCCAAAATCCGACCACAAATGGTCCTTCAAATTCTCGATCAAAGGCCTTAGTTTCCAAGCCCTAGTTCCTCAAATTCTACCTTAATTACAGCTCTAATCTGTGAATTAATACCATAGAAACAAGTTTTCATAGTCCAAGACCTTACCTCAATGAAGTCTCATTGAATTCCCTCTCCAAAATCGCCCAAAGCTCCAAAATTCGTGTTTAAAAATGGTAAAACCCTCTGAAAATCGCGAAGGAAGAAATATAAACATTCTGACCCAGGCTTTTCGCACCTGCGGTCAATCCACCGCATCTGCGGTCCAAGGTACCGCATCTCCGATTTTCACTTAAGCTCCACCTTTCCGCATCTGCGATGCCCAATCCGCACCTGCGCCATCGCAGGTGCGGTCACACAACCGCTTCTGCGGTCATAGCCAAGCACGCCTCTAGCCGTATCTGCGGCCCCCTTTTCGCTTCTGCGAGACCGCACCTGCGGTCACCTAGCCGCAGGTGCGGTTATGACAACAATTCCAACACTTCAGCTGCCAAACCACTTCCAAACTTCCCGTCAACCATCCGAAATCACCCTGAGGCCCCCGGGACCTCAACCAACAGCACAAACACATCCTATACTACTATTCAAACTTATACCAACCTCCAAAACACCCCAAACTATATCAAAACCACCAAAACACATCGAATTCAAGCCTAAGGTTCTAAAATCTTCCGCATTCTGCTTTTGATCAAAAGTGTACCAAACCATGTCCGAATGACCTGAAATTTTGCACACACATCCTAAATGACATAAGAAGCTACTGCAACTTCCAGAATTCCATTTCGACCCCTATATCAAAATCTCACCTATCAACTGGAAAACGCCAAAACTCAACTTCGCCCATTCAAGCCTAAATCTACCCCGGACCTCCAAAACACATTCCGATCACGCTCCTAAGTCCCAAATCATCTCCCGAAGCTATCCGAACCATTGGAACTCACATACGAGCCCTCTAACACATAAGTCAACGTCCAGTTGACTTTTCCAACTTAAGCTTTCTTAAAAGAGACTAAGTGTCTCAAACCTTCTCAAAACCTTTCCGAACCCAAGCCAACCAATCCGATCACCTATAGAACCGACAAACAAAGCAAATAGAAGCAGAAATGGGGAAAACAGAGCAGTAACTCATGAGACGACCAGCCGGGTCATCACATCGTCCCCTTCTTAAACAAACGTTTGTCCTCGAACGAGTCAAGAAACATACTTGAAGCCTCAAATAGGTGAGGATATCTGCTCCGCATCTCCTGCTCGGTCTCCCAGGTATCCTCCTCCACAGGTATCACCTGTTCTTGGGCCAACAAATTCCCCCTTTTTGATGATGACAAATTCTGTGCTTTTTACTTACTTGGATCCTGTAAGAACTTATCTTAACCACCAATATAAAGTTTCTAGAAAATTCCTTATCATCAAGGACCAGGTTAATTAGGTTATAAATCTCACTTATTCAGAATATGTAAAGCACAATCTCTTCCCCCTTTTGGCATCATCGAAAAGTTGCATACAAAGTGTGAGTCCCAGATTTAATAAGTACTCATGGCCACTGGGGCAACTGCAAGTGCGATCATGGATTAATCATCAGTAATCAAGCAAACATATTTAAACTATCAAGGAAAGATTAACATTAATCAAGAGCAAAAGACAGTAGATATCATTGATAGAAGATATGTTGCTACCACAATCCACAACTAGAAAACAAAAATATTCAAAACATGAGCAAAAAGAAATAAAAATCCCTAATCCAGGTCACTGAAGGTACTAGACAGGTTCAGAAGATAAAGGCTAGAATTCCTAAGGCTTGGGGAAGATAGGGTTGGTTTTGGGCTTGGAGAAGATTCAGCATATTGTGAAGAATTCCATCATTCTTCTCCTTTTCCTTAGCAAGCTCAGTCCTGAGAGCATCCCTCTCAGATTCCACCTCTGCCACACGAGCCTTTAGCCTAGCTATCTCAGCATCCTTGGCTTCACTATCCTGAATAAGAGCCCTGACTTTACTGTTGATAGGAGTCTTCTTGGATGAACCAGGTTTATTTGGGATGGCATCGACTAAGTAGTCACAAGCAAGCAGAGTGTTAATGCCAAAGTAGTCCTTGCTTGAGGCAATTTCCCATTTCTTCAGAGGCACATTGCACCTATCCAGAACTGTAGTCAGAATAAAAACATAGGGGGTAGCATGAGCTTTGGAACTATTGATAACCCTGTCTAGTAGCTTGATGATGAATGCAGGCCAGTTAATTTGCCTTCCACTTTCAAGGCACTCCATCAGAACTAAGTCCATATAATTTGCAATATGACTTCTCTCCTACCTGGGCAGTAGGCACTTGTTGGCAAACTCAAAAATGACTTTGTGCTGTGGCTTCATTTCACTTTTGTGCACAAACTTGGCCTCATTCACTTCTTCAACATCACAGAATCTCTTAGTGATTTCAAGGGCAGAAGGAAGAGAATCCAGACTTGGCCATCTCTGTCTGGTGTAATCATCATATCCCTCAGCAGGGATGTCTAGAATTTCTCCCAGTTTCTCAGCATCAAATCTCACTTGAACTCCTTTGACTTTGCTAGTAACCCTGCCCTCTTTGACTTCAGCATTTGCCATGAATTCAATAATTTCATTTCTGGCCAATCTCCCATCCATCTGAAGGACCATGTCCTTCCAGCCCTAAGCAGCTAAGGTGTCAACCAAACGAACCATTCCTGGTTCCACCAAATCTTTCAGCAATCTACCCTTTAAAATTTTCCTTTTGCCAAACTTGGCAAGCTTGTCTTGTTCACCATCAAACTCGTTTTCTTCTTCACCACTCCATTCCTCATCTTCAGAAATTCGAACTTGTTTACTTTTCACTGTAGACCTTGTCCTCTTGGATAATGAAGGTTCAGCAGCCTCAGATACAGAG